>NW_025783536.1:0-22229 GCF_021130785.1 Homalodisca vitripennis
TATAACCAAGGAAAAAAAACATTAGCATCATTCCAATACTCAAATGTGGATAGGGGCGCTTGCAATGGGGGTGACTAAATTTTGTTTTAAAACTCGTACTTAGGTAACAAACCCAAATTTCCAATTAACAAAAATTTCGATAATTTTTTAGTTTTAAAACAAATTTTGTACTTCATAATACACCGACCTTTTGGGCTATTCGCACAATTACCCGGGGACTCAAAAAAATTAAAAACATCCCCAACCCGGGGGGAAAAATCAAACCTACCATATCTCTCTCACACATTACAAAAAGGTTTTTTAATTACCACACGCAATTAATGTTTTTTCACCTTGTATTCACATACCATGTTTGACACACTGAGCCGGGTTTTTAATTATAATATAATTTTTTAAAAAATTTTTTTAGAATAGGTTTTTTTTTTTTCCTTTTTTATGTTCAATAAATTTAGTATATTTTTTTCAATTTTTAAAAAACGTCTCAACCAAAATCTCTTTACATTTTTTAATTTTTTATGAATTAAAATACTTTTTATCCATTCGAAAATTTTTTTTAAAACAAATTTGAAGGTTCCTCAAAATTATAAAATAAATTAATACAAAATTTAAAAAAAACCTAACATTTTATTCATTTAAAACAATTAAAAAGCATACAAAAACAAAAGAGAGATTTCAAACCACATTTATTAATTTAAAAACAAATTAAAGGTACTAAATTATTTGAAAATTTTAAAAACTTTTTTTTTTTAAAATCATACCAGCTATTTAGAAAAAAAATCTTTTTATAATATAATATATGTATGTCTGTAAGCAAATAAAATTAAAATCCTACTTTATAGCTAAAGATTTTTATACGTATTAAATGTTTTGATTATTTTTAAATACAAACCAACAATATACCTTCGCTAACTTAGGGAAAAAAAATTAAAAAAAAGTTAAAAAAAATTTTTTTTTTATCACCATGAAAAAGAGAATACCCCGCCATTCATTACTTTTAACTTTTTAAAACTTTCAATCCATACAGAAATAGGCAAAAATTTTCCAAAGGGGGAAAGGTCTAAACCAAATATTTTGCTTGGTTGAATTTTTTTTATTTTTTTAACTTAGTAAGGACTCAAAAACATTTAAATTTAATTTATTGTTGCTGTAACAATAAACTCAAAGGTAACTTAGTTTTAAAATTTTTTAAAAAATTTTTTTTCTAATAAAATTGAAAAACCTATAATTGCTTTAATTAGCTAAAATCTGGATTTTTTTCCCCATTGTTTTTTTTTTCTGTTTTTGGGCAAATAATGTTGGGGCCTCTTTTTAAAAACCCAAAAATGAAGTCTTTTAAAATTTTAAACAGTTCAACTGTAAGGTTTCATTGAATCAAGAAAAAAATTAAAAATATTTTAAACATTTTTAACTATGCACGATTATTTTTACTCTCCGATGTGAAAAATTGCAGCAAAGAATAAAATTTTGAACGGGGCAGGGGGTTTTGAAATCCAATTTCGGGACGTGGCTCGTAAACACGCCGTTACACCCTTTTATGACGCATAGCTACGCAGCGCCTCTCTTGGGGTTTGTAAATAAAGTTTTCAGTTTTTTCTTCCACAAAAAAATTTTTTAACTATTAAACATTTACAGTGGCGGAAAAAATAATAAATCATTTTTGCACTTTTTTTTTTACTGATTTTTTAATTAAACAACCAAAAAATTTTCCAAAAAAAATTTCCCCTTTCCAATTTAATAATGTAGAATGAATGTTAAATTTAAAATGAATTATTGCATTTTTTTTGGGCGGGGAAAATATTCGCAACTTTTATACTATCACTTACAATTTCCACGTCAAAAATTAAGTTTAAAAATTTTATTTTTAATCAATCAATAGCCTGGGGAAAAACCGATTTTTCCAAAAAATTGACTTTTCATCACGTAACCCATAAAATCTTTAAAAAATTTTTAAAATAAAATATGTTGTTTGGTTAATTTTTAAAAATTTTCCTGTTAAAAAATTTTTTGCTCCGGATATTTGTTTTTTAAAAAAAAATTTTGATCTTTAAATTTTCCCAAATTTAA
This sequence comes from Homalodisca vitripennis, assembly GCF_021130785.1. Classification (NCBI taxonomy): domain Eukaryota; kingdom Metazoa; phylum Arthropoda; class Insecta; order Hemiptera; family Cicadellidae; genus Homalodisca; species Homalodisca vitripennis. The sequence goes on from NW_025783536.1 coordinate 2,065, forward strand.
AAACCCTAACAATGTTTTTAAAATCGGTCAAAGGAAATAACATAAAGAATCTCCACTAATAACTTGTTTTGGGGGTCGTATACAAGCACGGAAAAGGGGACAGGTCGGAATGATTAATCATTAAAAAATGAATTTTGAAGAACCCAAAAAACAAATTAGAGCAACAAAAAATGGGTAAAAAGGGGTAACTATACAGAACAATAATATTTTTAAAGAGGAAACTGAAAATTTTAATTGAAAAATAACAAAACTGCACTTTTTCTTTACAAATGTATACTCCAAATATAATATCAAGTCTTTAAGTGCCCATAAGTTGTCGCGAAAAAGATTTACCCTAAAAAATAAAAGAAAAAAATGGGTATTACTTGCTAAAAAATAAAATATTGAAAAATTTTGAATAAATACAGAAGAAGAAAATATTTATTAAAAAGGGGTTCGAGAAGGAAAAAATTTAAAATAACCAACAACAAATTATATCAGGGAAAATTAAATTTAAAAAAAAAGATCGACAAATTACTTTTTTTTATCAAAAAAGATTTGAAAAAGGGAATTAAGGTTAATTAAACAATAAACCGGAAAAACATGGAAGGCTTTTTCCACTCTTTTTTTTTCCAATAGAAAAAAATGGCAAAAATTATTTTAAACAAGATCCAATGATCGACAGAAAAAAAAAACATAGCAAAAATCCCCCTGAAAATTTAAAAAAATTTGAACCATTTTAATTTTTAATCGAGATAACACAATATTATACTGTGTTTTAGTTTAAAATTTAAGTTAGTTGGAAAAAAAATTTTTAATAAATTTTATTTTTTTTTATGAAAACTTTATTTTATTCAATTTTAAAAATTATTAAAATTCTCTTAAAATAGCAAATAAAATATTAAGAGTGTAATTTCAAACTAATTACTTCTCTTAAATACCTATCTAAGAATCCAAAATGTATTTAAATCCAATTAATTTGTTGTGTGACAGTGTGTATTTGACGATGGAAGGATTGTGGAAAACGGTATTTTCCCTTACATTTGCTATCATTCAGTGAAACACAAATCCAGTAACACTACGTTTTCGAGATTCCTGCAATCTGATCTCTCTGTAGATAAACTTACTAACGAAGCACATAATTAAAAGAAAACCAAAAGTATCATACAGATATGTATTTTGTTATATAAACCATTGTGCAGGAGTCCACAGTATGATTTACAAAGTACATCTAGTTTGAACCAATCATGAAAAGCTCACTCCTATTTTTTCCTGTTATCTTATTTTGCAGTGACCATTTTCAATTTACCTATTATAAATGAGATAAATGACAATGGTCACTTACCTGTACACTGTATTAGTTCATTTTAATACTCGTAATTATGTGAGTTATAATTTTTATTGGTGTATGTTTTTTAGTGATAATGAAGTTGACACACAAACATGGTGGTCGTGATTCACTGAACTTATGCGTGTCACAACGCTCGCTCTGAATATGGATTAGTTATAATTTCAATCTAGATTTAAATAAAGTGATTAAGGTAATTATTTACCCAAAGAAGTGATTAGATTGTAGATCACGAAACTGATGTTTTAATAACACTGAATGATCGCAAAAGTAAGGAAAAATCCCTAATTCCTTTCACAATAAATTAATTTCTTTCAAGTAACAAATTAGAATTGATAGTTGAAATACTTTCTTTTTTACAGATTTAGCTGCCCCTTACCTTATACCGCAAGAATCACCGTCGGGACGCGAGGGTAGATTTAGCGTAGCGCAGTCGCCAGTATGAGCGTGTAGTCGTCGAGCCTGGACGTTTCACGGTTACTCCTCTTTCGACTCCGCTAATCCCGGCCGTCGTTTTATGTAGGTTTTGGTATTTTTTAGTTCAGATCACCTACCAAACTCAAGTCGTTATATTATCCAGCAAGAGAAAAATAATAACATTAAAGTTCTAGTTTCGCAATTCCACTAATCAATATTTAATTTCGCATGTTAAGAAAAAGTAACATGTTAAATAGTTCTGTAAGTAAGGTTTGGCTGACCAAAATATAGAAACCAGGTCCGCCAGAAAAGTATTCGGCAGAAAACTAATGATCATAAATATAAAACATATCTGATAAAATGTATCTACAAAAACTAGCTTCACTCGTAATAACTAAGAATACAGTTTGTTGTTAACAATATCAGCCCCCGCTTTGGTCTGATACGGGAAAATTTCTTCGACCGACAGCACAAAACAGCGGCTTGTAGCCAAAATGGAAATTTGATGACCGTGCTCAACAGATTTGTATGGCTTTTCACCAAAACTGTTATTATTTTATTTGAAATACTCACAATATGTTTGGAAAATGCAATCACTTTTGTTTATAGAGTAAAACCGACAAACCCATTTGTTTTACTTACACTTTTGAACGCCCATAGCTGTTAGTAAACAGTTGACGAATAGCAACGGGAATCTATAAATAAATATATTTAAAAATAAACTTAGACATTAAAGTATGGTTTGAAAAAAAATATAATGCAAAAAATTTGATGATTTTGTTATATAATAACGTAATAGAATTCTTAATTTCATAACTATATATAGCCTAATCAAATATTTAAAAAACAGTTACGTCCTGAGAAGGTGATTATAATTATAAATCCATTGTTTAAATTTTTCAGCTTGAATTTTGTGACCTGTGTTTGTGGAAAAAATACAAAAATTCTTTACTTAAGTACAATTTTAATAAAAGATTCCGATCTACTTCTACTATAAGATTCGAAACATTCGTTATGTTACTACCAGTTGCCATGACAGTATTAATATTAGTTGTTAACATAAGTGTTAATCCACTTATCATACCAATAACCTACCGTTATTCATAAACAGTTTTATTGGGATGAGAGTCAGTGGAGGACATTAAGTGAATGACCTATATTTCTCTTAGTTTGACCGACACCCTTATTAAGTAGAGTTATATACATATTAATATTGAGTTGTTAACAAAAGTGTTAATCCACGTACCAACAATATCCTTACGTTTTATTCAAAACAGTTGTTATTTGTGTGAGAGTCAGTGGTGGACATTTTAGTGAATGTCTATATTTCTCTTAGTTGACCAACACCCTTATTATTAGAGAGTTATAAATACATAATTTAATATTAGTCTGTTAACATGTAGTGGTTTAAGCCACGAATCAACAAATATCCTACGTTATTCATAAACATTGTATTGGTGAGAGGCAGTTGGGGACATTTAGTGAATGTCTAGATTCTCCTTAGTTGACCGACACCCTTATTAGAGAGTTATATCACATATTTAATAATTAGTTGTTAACCATAAGTGTTAATCCACGTACTCACAATATCGCTACGTTATTCATAAACAGTTGTATTGGTGAGTAGGCAGTGGGGGACATTTAGTGGACGTCTAGATTTCCTCTTAGTTGACCGACAACCCTTATTAGAGAGTTATATACATATTAATATTAGTTGTATAACATAAGGTGTTAATCCACGGTATCCAACATATACCTACATTATTCATACACAGTTGTATTGGGTGAGAGGCAGTGGGGGACATTTAGTGGGAATGTCTAGATATTTCTCTTGAGTTGAACCGACAACCCTTATTAGAGAGTTAGCTTATCTAATAATTTATTTATGCAACCTTAAGTCAAAACATTAGATTAGTGTCATATTTTTCAAATAAACCCTAATTATAATATAATAACAATAAACTGTAATACAATATTAAAAACGAACAGTTATTAATGACTTTGCTGTTTTTATCACATGGTAAATACCTATACCCATTTTATATTCAAGAAAATACAATTCTTGAGTAATTGTGAAAAATATGAAATAAATATTGAATAATATCCATTAGTTGCTATCTATCATAAAGAGATAATGCATAATCAATCATAAGTTTGAAGTAGGATACGATTAAAAATAAAATAATCAAGGAAAAGTTCTTAAACACCAGGCACCCTTGCTACACATTTGTATGACTGTAAAAAATGTTTAGGTGCGAGATCAACTTTACGATCACTGAAACGTGTAGATCCATTAATTATATTTATTCTTTTTGGTCTTAATATTAAGCAACTAACCTTTCCTGAATAATATACTTGGTTTCTGAGGGAATCCTTTAAAGCTGCAGACACTGAGAGGAAAGAGAACTGAGCTAAACATCTCCATTCAAATATAAATCAACATCTTCCCAGACTAACTTCGTTTTTTTATAAAAGTAGATTGCTCCACGTGCTTAGAAGATCGTGTCTAAAAACATCATAGTGCAACTAATAAGACAACCCCATATAAAAAGATAACACTGGTATTTATGTAATATAGAAGTCACTGATGTCGGAACTTTTGTAAAGAGTTTATTTTATATCTTTAGATGAAAATGACTCCAGATTCCAGGAGTCTATCTGTGACAGTATCAGATTCCCAGGTGCTGCAACAAGAGGAAGATGGAACCAGAACCTGCATTATTCGTATTGAATAAACATTTCCTAAGCATAGCTACATGATGTGTAAAAAACCAAAGTTGTTTTAAATCAATCAACTCAGCGCTGACATTTTATACCGTGAAAAGAGGCTCTATGTTCCGGGTAGCCCATTTTCGAAAACGGAAAGATGTATTATGATAAACGAGGTGATTCAAACGAGATAAATGTCGTAAATTAGCAAGTATCCCGAGCACTTTACGTTCCATTAATCTAGGCAGCTTTCAACTGGCGGGTGAACAGGTGAAAAAAATAACCTGCTGGATTTTATAGAGGTGGATGTGGCCTGTCAATGTATATAGTGAAAATTATTTGGGACCATCAGTGACGGAGGTACAAAGGATTGATGTGGATCATGACCTATCAGAGATAGATTTTGTGTTTTGAAGGTTGCAAAACTTTTACATATTCACCATCTCCGACCGGGCTCAGAGTTTTGAAAAGGTCAACAACTAAATAACCATAATCTTTGCAGCAACTGTTTATTAGTATATATGTTTTTATATCTCACAAGGCTTCAAGCTTTTGATACATAGCCACTGTTTATGCAAAACAGGCAAACTGCTGTTGTGTGGTTTGCAATTTGCGAAGCTGTACACATTTTATAGAAATATTAGTTGGCAGTCCCCCTGTTAACCTTTATTAATGAATCCTTATTTAAATTTTAAACAATTCTTCTCTCTTGTATTATCAATAACTATTGTTTTCAAAATTAAATTATTTCAAATAATATACTTTTCTTACAAAAATAACTGTTTTTAAGTACATATGACTAAAAAACGTGCAGGGTAAAATTTAAAATTTGTCAAAACTCCTAATTATACTTCTTTTGAGTGTAAGTTTTAGATACAATAAGTTCCACTTATTATATCTTAATATATATACAACCGCATGTGTAACTGACTGACTGACTGACTCACTCACTCACTCACGTAAACTAATTTCTAAACCTACTTCCAGAATGAGTATAGAGACTTTAAAATTGGTACACAGATTAGCTTTCCACGTGTAACCACCAGGAAAATCCCGAAAAGTGAGAATTTTTCATTTTCAGACGGCCTCAAGAAAAATTCCCAAAAAAATCGCGCATTCTTCAACCCCTGCAGTGGCCAATAAATAAAATTATTTTTTGTAAGCCACGATAGCGGGGCGAAACCGTTGGTAGCTAGCTCGGATCTGACAGGAAAATTCATGGTCCGGAATGAAGTGAACTACAAAAAAGGTCTAATGACTTTTTGCTCTATCTTCCATGGTTAAGCGACAAAACGCTCGAACATTTTGTGAAATTCCAGATGATTTTTTTCATAAAAATAATGTTTCAAGCCCGATAGCGGGCCGAACCGTTTGGTCGTCAGCTCAAATCTGATTGACCCATCAAATTAGCAAATTGCGCGATCTACAGAAAAGGTCCAGTAATCTTTTGCCCTATCTCGATTGGGTTTGGCCGAAAAAAACGTGATTATGTAGCAATTATGTGTGTAACTATTTACGCGAAACTTTTGTTTTTGGGGTCGAAAGCGGCGAAACAATTGGTCGGAGGTCAAAATAAGACTAACGTTTTATTTAGGAAATAAGATGACCTACAAAAAAGGACCAGTGACTTTTTACTATATTTCCCTTAGTTTGACCGGCAAAAACGCGATTACGTGAAAATATTGGACATTTTCGCCTAAAAATTTACATTCCTGCTTGATAGCGGCTAAACGGTTGGTCGTAACTCAAAACAAATTTTAAACGGGATTTAGGAAATCACGTGCATCTACAGAAAAGGTTCAGTGAACTTCGGGAGTTGGCTGAAGCGTTAGCTAAGCGTCAATTAGTATAAATAGGGACCGAGGAATATTTTATTATGTTCACAGACACAATACCCTCTAAAAAAGGCCCAAGTGTGTCATTAACTCCCCGGTAATATTAACCCCCCCCGGGGATTTCCTGGTATGACCTGATAAACCTCCTGTACATTCAACCCCCTGATGGGGTTAACCCCCCAGGTAACATTAAACCCCCCCAGGGACTTTCCTGCCATGATCACATGTCCGAATTTCCGACCAGTCCACCAAATCTCTTAACACACCCCCCCCTGGTGAAGATCCTGGTATGACCAGATAACCCCCTGGAGACTTTATCCCCCGGTAACGTTAACCCCCCCTGGGATATATTATTCATATGACCAGACAATATCCTGACGAAAAAAACCCCCTCTTGTCTTAACCTTCCTTAACATATAATCCACCCACCCAGGGAATTTCTCGCCTTGACTAGATTAGTCTCCTGGTGATATTAAACCCCCCCTGTTCGCCTTAAAATACTGCCTTGAGGTCTGGTGTTTTTATTATATTTTATACTAAGACAATTCCAAGATAGCAGACAGCCGTGCAGACTTTTTCTCCCGAGCTCATTTCTGGCTAAACACCATAGGTCGTAGATCATATCTGAGGGCACAATCGAAAGACAAAATTAAATTTCCGACAAGAAAGGTCCAGTCACTTTTTTTGTCATATCTCTAATCGGTTATCTACATATATATCACAACCGCATGTGTAACTGACTGACTGACTGACGACTGACTCACGTATACGAATTCTAATCCTACAACCAAATGAGTTAGAGACTTGGAAATTTGGTACAACAGATAGCTTTCCACGTGTAACCACGCAGGAAAATCCCGAAAAGTGAGAATTTTTCATTTTTCAACCCCTCAAAAAAGTCCCAAAAAAATCGCGCATTCGTTCACACACCCTGCAGGCATTTATTTTGTAAGCCCGATAGCGGGCGGAACCGTTGGAGCTCTAGCTCGGATCTGACAGGACAAATTCTTATGGTCAGGAAGAATGAAGTGAAACATACAAAAAAAGGTCTAATGACTTTTTGCTCTAATCTTCCATGGGTTTTTTCTCCCCGCTTAAGCGACCAAAAACGCTCGAACATTTGAAATTCCAGAGATTTTTTCCCGATAAAAATAATGTTTCAAGCACCGGCGATAGCGGCCGAACCGTTGGTCAGTAGCTCAAATCTGATTGACCCAATCAAATGTAGCCCCTAAATTGGCGCGATCTACAGGAAAATAGGTCCAGTAATCTTTTGCCCTATTTTTTTTCTCGATTGGTTTGGCCGAAACAAACAGTGATTCAGTGTACAATTTTGTTGTAACTTTTAACGCGAAAACTTTTTGTATGTTTGGGGTCGATAGCGGGCCGAAGACCATTGGTCGGCAGGTCCAAAATAAGACTAACGTTGTATTTAGGAAATAAGATGGACCTACAAAAAAGGTCCAGTGACTTTTTTACTATATTTTCCCCTTAGTTTGACCGCAAAACGCGATTAAGTGGAAAATACTTGGACATGTTTCGCCTTTAAAAATTTTTACATTCCAAATGCGTAGCTTCGATAGCGGCCCCTTCTAAAAACGGTTGGTCGTTAACTCAAAACAAATTTTAACACGGGATTTAGGAAATCAACGTGATCTACAGAAAAGGTTCAGTGACTTCGTGAGTTGGCTGAGCGTTTTATGCTAAGACGTCCATATTAGTAAGATAGGGACCAGAGGAATATTTATTATGTTCACAGAACACAAAATACCCTCTTAAAAAAGGCCCAACAGTGTGTCATTAACCCCCGGTAATATGTAACCCCCACCCCCCCGGGGATTTCCTGGTATGTACCTGATAACCTCCTGTACATTCAACCCCCTGAACTTGTTAAACCTCCCCTAGGTAAACATTAAAACCGCCTCCCAGGGAAAATTTCCTGCTCATGACCTCATGTCCGAATTTTACCAGTCACCTAAATCTCTTAACCCCCACCCCCTCCCCCTGGGAAGAGATCCTGGTATGACCAGAATAACCCCCTGGAGACTTATCCACCCGGTAACCGTTAACAACCCCCCCTGGGGAATTTGTATCATATGACCCAGACAATATCCTGACGATAATTAAAACCCCTCTTGTCTTAACCTCGCCTTAACATTAATCACGCCACCCAGATAAGGAATTTCACTGCTGCCTTGACTAGGATAGTTCCTCCTGGTGGAATATTAAAAAACCCCCTGGTTCGACTTAAAATACTGCCTTGAGGTCGGTTTTTATTATGTGGTTATACTAAACAATTTCAAAGATAGGACCTGACCCGTTGCAGACTTTTCTCCTCGAGCTCATTTGTCTGGCTAAACCATTAGGTCGTAGAGTCAAGATTCTGGAGGGCACAATCGAAAGACAAAAATTAAATTTCCTGACAAGAAAAGGTCCAGTCTACTTTTTGTCATATTCTCTAACGGTTATCCTTAATATCTATACAACCCGCCATGTAGGTAACTGACTGACTGACTGATCACTCACGTATACTAATTCTAACCTAGCTTCCAGATGAGTTTAGAGACTTTGAAATTTGGTACACAGATAGCTTTCCACGTGTAACCTACCAGGAAAATCCCGAAAAGTGAGAATTTTTCATTTTCAACCCCTCAAAAAAATTCCCAAAAAATCGCGCATTCTTCACCCCTGGCAGAGCATTATTTTGTGTAAGCCCGATAGTGAGTAGCGGAAGTGTCCGCCGAACCGTTGGAACGCTAGCTCGGATCCTGACGGAAGAATTCAATTGGTCCGTAGCGAATCGAAGTGATCACTACAAAAATCCTCAGGTCTACCGTAGAGATAGACTGACTTTTGTGTGCTCTATACTTCCCATGGTTTTAAAGCCGACAAAACGCTCGAACATTTGAAATTCCAGAGATTTTATATTTTTTTTCCGATAAAAATTAATTGTTTCAAGCCCCGATAGCGGCACGAACCGTTGGTCGTAGCTCAAAATCTGAATTGACCCATCAAATTAGCAATTGCGCGGATCTACAGGAAAAGGTCCCAGTGAATCTTTTTGCCCCTAGTCTCGATTGGTTTGGCGCCGAAAAAACGTGTATTATGTACAATTTTGTTGAGTAAACCTTGTACGCGAAGACATTTTGTTTCTTCTTCTTGGGGTCGGATAGGCGGCGAAACCATTGGTCGGAGGTCAAAAATAAGACTAACGTTTTATTTAGGAAATAAGATGACCTACAAAAAAGGTCCAGTGACTTTTTACTATATTTCCCTTAGTTTGACCGCAAAACGCGATTAAGTGAAAATATTGGACATTTTCGCCTAAAAATTTACATTCCGGGCTTGATAGCGGCTAAACGGTTGGTCGTAACTCAAAACAAATTTTAAACGGGATTTAGGAAATCACGTGATCTACAGAAAAGGTTCAGTGACTTCGGGAGTTGGCTGAGCGTTAGCTAAGCGTCAATAGTAGATAGGGACAGAGGAAATATTTATTATGTTCACAGACACAATACCCTCTAAAAAAGGCCCAAGTGTGTCATTAACCCCCGGTAATATTAACCCCCCCCCCCGGGGATTTCCTGGTATGACCTGATAACCTCCTGTACATTCAACCCCCTGATGTGTTAACCCCCCTGGTAACATTAAACCCCCCCAGGGAATTTCCTGCCATGACCTCCATGTCCGAATTTTACCAGTCACCAAATCTCTTAACCCCCCCCCTGGGAAGATCCTGGTATGACCAGATAACCCCCTGGAGACTTATCCCCCGGTAACGTTAACCCCCCTGGGAATTTGTTCATATGACCAGACAATATCCTGACGAAATTAAACCCCCTCTTGTCTTAACCTCCTTAACATTAATCACCCACCCAGGGAATTTCTCGCCTTGACTAGATAGTCTCCTGGTGATATTAAACCCCCTGTTCGACTTAAAATACTGCCTTGAGGTCGGTTTTTATTATGTTTATACTAAACAATTCAAGATAGCTGACCCGTGCAGACTTTTCTCCCGAGCTCATTTCTGGCTAAACCATAGGTCGTAGATCAGATCTGAGGGCACAAATCGAAAGACAAAATTAAATTTCCGACAAGAAAGGTCCAGTCACTTTTTGTCATATCTCTAACGGTTATCTAATATATATACAAACCGCATGTGTAACTGACTGACTGACTGGACTCACGTATACTAATTCTAACCTACTTCCAGATGAGTTAGAGACTTGAAATTTGGTACACAGATAGCTTTCCACGTTGTAACCACCAGGAAAATCCCGAAAAGTGAGAATTTTTCATTTTCAACCCCTCAAAAAAATTCCCAAAAAATCGCGCATTCTTCACCCCTGCAGGCATTTTTTGTAAGCCCGATAGCGGGCGAACCGTTGGAGCTAGCTCGGATCTGACGGAAAATTCATGGTCAGGAATGAAGTGAACTACAAAAAAGGTCTAATGACTTTTTTTGCTCTATCTTCCATGGTTAAGCGACAAAACGCTCGAACATTTGAAATTCCAGAGATTTTTTCGATAAAAATAATGTTTCAAGCCCGATAGCGGCCGAACCGTTGGTCGTAGCTCAAATCTGATTGACCCATCAAATTAGCAAATTGCGCGATCTACAGAAAAGGTCCAGTAATCTTTTGCCCTATCTCGATTGGTTTGGCCGAAAAACGTGATTATGTACAAATTTTGTTGTAACTTTTACGCGAAACTTTTGTTTTTGGGGTCGATAGCGGCGAAAACCATTGGTCGGAGGTCAAAATAAGACTAACGTTTTTATTTAGGAAATAAGATGACCTACAAAAAAGGTCCAGTGACTTTTTACTATATTTCCCTTAGTTTGACCGCAAAACGCGATTAAGTGAAAATATTGGACATTTTCGCCTAAAAATTTACATTCCGGGCTTGATAGCGGCTAAACGGTTGGTCGTAACTCAAAACAAATTTTAAACGGGATTTAGGAAATCACGTGATCTACAGAAAAGGTTCAGTGACTTCGGGAGTTGGCTGAGCGTTAGCTAAGCGTCAATAGTAGATAGGGACAGAGGAATATTTATTATGTTCACAGACACAATACCCTCTAAAAAAGGCCCAAGTGTGTCATTAACCCCCGGTAATATTAACCCCCCCCCCGGGGATTTCCTGGTATGACCTGATAACCTCCTGTACATTCAACCCCCTGATGTGTTAACCCCCCTGGTAACATTAAACCCCCCCAGGGAATTTCCTGCCATGACCTCATGTCCCGAATTTTACCAGTCACCAAAATCTCTTAACCCCCCCCCTGGGAAGATCCTGGTATGACCAGATAACCCCTGGAGACTTATCCCCCGGTAACGTTAACCCCCCCTGGGAATTTGTTCATATGACCAGACAATATCCTGACGAAATTAAACCCCCTCTTGTCTTAACCTCCTTAACATTAATCACCCACCCAGGGAATTTCTCGCCTTGACTAGATAGTCTCCTGGTGATATTAAACCCCCTGTTCGACTTAAAATACTGCCTTGAGGTCGGTTTTTATTATGTTTATACTAAACAATTCAAGATAGCTGACCCGTGCAGACTTTTTCTCCGAGCTCATTTCTGGCTAAACCATAGGTCGTAGAATCAGATCTGAGGGCACAATCGAAAGACAAAATTAAATTTCCGACAAGAAAGGTCCAGTCACTTTTTGTCATATCTCTAACGGTTATCTAATATATATACAACCGCATGTGTAACTGACTGACTGACTGACTCACGCATCACGTATACTAATTCTAACCTACTTCCAGATGAGTTAGAGACTTGAAATTTGGTACACAGATAGCTTTCCACGTGTAACCACCCAGGAAAATCCCGAAAAGTGAGAATTTTTCATTTTCAACCCCTCAAAAAAATTCCCAAAAAATCGCGCATTCTTCACCCCTGCAGGCATTTTTTGTAAGCCCGATAGCGGGCGAACCGTTGGAGCTAGCTCGGATCTGACGGAAAATTCATGGTCAGGAATGAAGTGAAACTACAAAAAAGGTCTAATGACTTTTTGCTCTATCTTCCATGGTTAAGCGACAAAACGCTCGAACATTTGAAATTCCAGAGATTTTTTCGATAAAAATAATGTTTCAAGCCCGATAGCGGCCGAACCGTTGGTCGTAGCTCAAATCTGATTGACCCATCAAATTAGCAAATTGCGCGATCTACAGAAAAGGTCCAGTAATCTTTTTGCCCTATCTCGATTGGATTTGGCCGAAAAAACGTGATTATGTACAATTTTTGTTGTAACTTTTACGCGAAACTTTTGTTTTTGGGGTCGATAGCGGCGAAACCATTGGTCGGGAGGTCAAAAAATTAAGACATAACGATTTTATTATTAGGGAAAATAAGACTGACCTACAATTACAAAAGGTTCCAGTGACTTTTTACTATATTTCCCTTAGCTAGTTGACCGCAAAACGCAGATTATGTGAAATAATATTGGACTATTTTCGGGCCGCTAATATAATTTTACATTCCGGGCTTGATAGCGGCTAAAACGGTTGGTCGTTAACTCATAAACAAAAATTTTAAACGGGATTTATGGAAATCACGTTGATCTACAGAAAAGGTTCAGTGACTTCGGGAGTTGGCCGCTTGACGCAGCTATAGGCTAAGCGTCCAATAGTAGATAGGGACAGAGGAATTATTTTATTATGTTCACAGACACAATACCCTCTAAAAAAGGCCCAAGTGTGTCATTAAAACCCCCGAGTGAATATTAAACACCACCCCCCCCCGGGGATTTCCTTGGGTATGCACCTGATAACCTCACTGTACATTCAACCCCCTGATGTGGTTTAAACCCCTGGTAACATTAAACCCCCCCCAGGGAATTTCCTGCCATGACCTCATTGTCCGACATTTTAACCAGTTCACCAAATCTCTTAACCCCCCCCCCCTGGGAAGATCCTGGTTATGACCAGATAACCCCACTGGAGACTTATCCCCCTTTGGATAATACGTTAACCCCCCCCCTGGGAATGTTGGTTCATAGTGACTCAGACAATATCCTGACGGAAATATTAAACCCCCTCTTGTCTTAACCTCCTTAACATTAATCACCCACGCCAGGGAATTTATTTCTCGCCTTGACTAGGGGGGGATAGTCCCCTCCTGGTGATATTAAACCCCCTGTTTTTTTTTCGACTTTTAAATACTGCCTTGAGGTCTGGTTTTTTTATATGTTCTATACTAAACAATTCAAGATAGCTGATCCCGTGCAGCACTTTTCTCCCGAGCTCATCTCATTTCTGGCTAAAAACCATATGGTCGTAGATCAGATCTGAGGGCAACAATCGAAAAAGACAAAATTAAATTTTCCGCAACAATGAAAGGTCCTAGTCACTTTTTGTCATATCTCTAACGGTTATCTAATATATATACAACCGCCATGTGGTAACTGACTGACTGACTGACTCACTCACTCACGTCACGTATTACTTTAATTCTAAACCTTACTCTCCAGATGAGTTAGAGAACTTGAAATTTGGGTACAACAAGATAAGCTTTCCAACGTAGTAACCACCAGGAAAAGATCCCGAAGAAACGTGGAGATGAACTTTTTCATTTTTCACACCCCTCAAAAAAATTCCCAAAAAATCGCGCATTCTTCACCCCTGCAGGCATTTTTTGTAAGCCCGATAAGCGGGCGAACCGTTGGAGACTTAGCTCAGGATCTGGACGGAAAATTCTATGGTCAGGAATGAAGTTGAAACTACAAAAAAGGTCTAAATGAACTTTTTGCTCTATTCTTCCCATGGGATTTAAGCGGGACCAAAAAAACCGCCTCGTACATGTTGAAATTCCATGAGAATTTTTTTCGAATAATAAAATAATGTTTCAAAGCCCGATAGACGGCCGAACCGTTTGGTCGTTTAGCCTCAAAATCTGAATTGAACCCATCAAAATTAGCATAATTGCCGCGCATCTACTACATGAAAAGTTTGTCCAGTAATCTTTTGCCCTATTCGATTGGTATCTGGTTTTGGCCGAAAAAAAAAGTGATATACTGTTACCAATTTTGTTGTTGTAACTTTTACGCGAAAAACTTTTGTTTTTGGGGTCGATTGCGCGATCTACAGAAAAGGTCCAGTTAATCTTTTGCCCCCTATTCCGTTTTCGATTGGGTTTGGCCGAAAATACGTGATCTATGTTACAAGATTTTGGTTGTAAACCTTTTACGCGAAACTTTTTGTTTTTTGGGGTCGATAGCGGCGCTGAAAACCATTGGTCGGATGGTCAAAATAAGACTAACGTTTTTAATTTACGGAAATAAGATGACCTACAAAAAAAGGTCCAGTGAGACTTTCAATTTACTATATTTCCTTGTAGTTTGACCGCAAAAACGCGATTTAAGTGAAACATATTGGACACTTTTCCCGCCCCCCTAAAAATTTACATTCCGGGTCTTGATTAGCGGCTAAAAACGGTTTGTGTCCGTAACTCAAAAACAAATTTTAACACGGGATTTAGAAAAAAAAAAAAAAAAAAAAAAAAAAAAACTCACGTGAATCTTACATGAAAGAAAAGGTTTCACAGTGACTTTCGGGAGTTGGTCTGAGCGTTAGCTTAAGCGTCAAAATAGTAGGATAGGGACAGAGGAATATTTTATTTATGTTCACGAGGACACAATACCCTCTAAAAACAATGGCCCCAAGTGTGTCATTAAACTCCCCGGGGTAATTATTAAAACCCCCCCCCCGGGGATTTCCTGGTATGACCTGATAACCTCCCTGGTCACATTCAACCCCCCTGATAGTGTTAACTCCCCCCTGGTATAACATTTAAACCCCCCCAGGGAATTTCCTGCCATGACCTCATGTCGAATTTTACCAGTCACCAAATCTCTTAACCCCCCCCCTGGGAAGATCCTGGTATGACCAGATAACCCCCTGGAGACTTATCCCCCGGTAACGTTAACCCCCCCTGGGAATTTGTTCATATGACCAGACAATATCCTGACGAAATTAAAACCCCCTCTTGTCTTAACCTCCTTAACATTAATCACCCACCCAGGGAATTTCTCGCCTTGACTAGATAGTCTCCTGGTGATATTAAACCCCCTGTTCGACTTAAAATACTGCCTTGAGGTCGGTTTTTATTATGTTTATACTAAACAATTCAAGATAGCTGACCCGTGCAGACTTTTCTCCCGAGCTCATTTCTGGCTAAACCATAGGTCGTAGATCAGATCTGAGGGCACAATCGAAAGACAAAATTAAATTTCCGACAAGAAAGGTCCAGTCACTTTTTGTCATATCTCTAACGGTTATCTAATATATATACAACCGCATGTGTAACTGACTGACTGACTGACTCACTCTCTCACGTTATACTAATTCTAAACCTACTTCCAGATGAGTTAGAGACTTGAAATTTGGTACACAGATAGCTTTCCACGTGTAACCACCAGGAAAATCCCGAAAAGTGAGAATTTTTCATTTTCAACCCCTCAAAAAAATTCCCAAAAAAATCGCGCATTCTTCCACCCCTGCAGGCATTTTTTGTAAGCCCGATAGCGGGCGAAACCGTTTGGAGCTAGCTCGGATCTGACGGAAAATTCATGGTCAGGAATGAAGTGAACTACAAAAAAGGTCTAATGACTTTTTTGCTCTATCTTCCATGGTTAAGCGACAAAACGCTCGAACATTTGAAATTCCAGAGATTTTTTCGATAAAAATAATGTTTCAAGCCCGATAGCGGCCGAACCGTTGGTCGTAGCTCAAATCTGATTGACCCATCAAATTAGCAAATTGCGCGATCTACAGAAAAGGTCCAGTAAATCTTTTGCCCTATCTCGATTGGTTTTGGCCGAAAAAAACGTTGATTATGTACAATTTTGTTGTAAACTTTTTACGCGAAACTTTTGTTTTTGGGGGTCGATTAGCGGCGAAACCATTGGTCGGAGGTCAAAAATAAGACTAACGTTTTATTTAGGAAATAAGATGACCTACAAAAAAGGTCCAGTGACTTTTTACTATATTTCCCTTAGTTTGACCGCAAAACGCGATTAAGTGAAAATATTGGACATTTTCGCCTAAAAATTTACATTCCATTCCCCCGATTTCCCGGGGCTTGATAGCGGCTAAACGGTTGGTCGTAACTCAAAACAAATTTTTAAACGGGATTTAGGAAATCACGTGATCTACAGAAAAGGTTCAGTGACTTCGGGAGTTGGCTGAGCGTTAGCTAAGCGTCAATAGTAGATAAGGGACAGAGGAATATTTATTATGTTCACAGACACAATACCCTCTAAAAAAGGCCCAAGTGTGTCATTAACCCCCGGTAATATTAACCCCCCCCCGGGGATTTCCTGGTATGCGGTTACCTGATAACCCTCCCTGCTACAATTTCAACCCCTCCTGATGGTGTTTAACCCCCCTGGTAACATTAAACCCCCCCAATGGGAATTTCTCCATGCCTGCATGACCCTCATCGTCTCGAATTTTACCAGTCACCAAATCTCTTAACCCCCGTCTCTTAACATCCTCTTAACCCACGCTAACAAAAACGTCTTAAAAAACCCCCCCCCCCTGGGAAGATCCTAGGTTATGACAAACCAGATAACCCCCTGGAGACTTATCCCCCCCCCCTGGTATACGTTAACTGCCCACCCTGGGGGGGGGGGGGAAAAAAAAAAAAAACAAAAACTAAAACAATTTGTTTCATATGACCAGACAATATCCTGACGAAAATTAAACCCCCTCTTGGTCTTAAACCTCCTTAAACATTAATCACCACACCAGGGAATTTTCTCAGACCTTGACTAGATAGTCTCCTGGTGATATATTTAAACCCCCTGTTTCGACTTAAAATACTGCCTTGAGAGTCCGGTTTTTATTATGTTTATACTAAACAATTCAAAGATAGCTGACCCGTTGCAGGACTTTTCTCCCGAGCTCATTTCTGGCCTAAACCCATAGGGTCGTAGAATCTGATCTGAGGGCACAATCGATAAAGAACAAAAATTAAATTTCCGACAAGGAAAAGGTCCAGTACACTTTTTGTCCATAATCTTCTAACGGTTATCTAATATTATATACAACCGCATGCTGTAACTGACTGGACTGACATGACTCAAGCACTCACTCACGTATACTAATTCTAATCTACTTCCAGATGAGTTAGAGACTTGAAATTTGGTATATTACACAGATATGCTTTCCACGTGTAACCACCAGGAAAGATCCCGAAAAGTGAAGAATGTTTCATTTTCAACCCCTCATAAAAAATTCCCATAAAAATCGCGCATTCTTCACCCCTGCAGGCCATTTTTTGTAAGCCCGATAGCGGAGCGAACCGTTGTAGAGATAGCCTCGGATCTGGACGGAAAAATTCATTGGTCAGGAATTGAAGTGAACTACAAAAAAGGTCTATATGGACTTTTTGCTCTAATATCTTCCATGGTTAAGCGACAAAACGCTCGAACATTTGATATTACCAGGAAGATTTTTTCGATAAAAATTCTGTTTCAGAAGCCCGATAGCGGCCGAACCGTTTGGTCGTAGCTCAAAATTGTTTGACCCATCAAATTAGCAAATTGCGCGATCTACAGGAATAAGGTTCCAGTAATCTTTTGCACCTTTCTCGATGGGTTTGGCCGAAAAAACGTTGATTATGTACAATTTTGTTGTAAACTTTTTACGGCGAATAATTTTGTTTTTTGGGGTTCGATTGGCCGCGATTACAGAAAAGGTCCAGTAATCTTTTGCCCTATCTCGATTGGTTTGGCCGAATAAAAACAGTGATTAGGTACAAGTGTTGTGGTAAACTTTTACGCGAGGAAACTTTTGTTTTTGGGGTCCAGAATAAGCGGCCGAAACCATTGGTTCGGAGGTCATAAAATAAGAATAACGTTTTCATTTTGGAAAAAATAAGGATAGACATACAAATAAAGGTCCAGTTGGACTTTTTACTTTATTTTCCCCTTAGTTTAGACCGCAAACACGCGATTAAAGTGAAAAATACTTGGACAATTTTCGCCTTATAAAATTTAACATTCGGGCCTTGATAAAGCGGCTAAATCGGTTGGTCGTAATACAAAAACAAATTTTTAAACGGGGATTTAGGAATATCTGGCGTGATCTACAGAAAAGGGTTCCAGTGACTTTCGGGAGTTGGCTGAGCGTTATGTCTAAGCGTCAATTGTAGGATAGGGACAGAGGAATATTTATTATTGTTCACAGACATGCATACCAATACCCTCTAAAAAAGGCCCAAAGTGTGTCATTAACCCCCGGTAATTAATAACCCCCCCCCTCGGCGATTTCATGGTATGGACCTGACTAACCTCCTGTACATTCAACCCACTGCCTGATGTCGTTAACCCCCCTGGTAACATTAAAACCCCCCAGGGATAATTTCCTGCCATTACCTCATGTCCGTAATTTTACCAGTCCACCAAATCTCTTAACCCCCCACCCCCCTGGGAAGAATCCTGGTCTTATGACCAGATAACCCCCTGGAGACTTATCCCCCGGTAACGTTAACCCCCATAGGGAATTTGTTCAATTGTGGGACCAGAGAGATAGAAGATCCTGAGAGATGATAATTAGAGATACCCTCTTGTTAGAACCTCCCTTAACATTAATCACCCACCCAGGGGAATTTCTCGCCTTGGATAGATTCAGTCTCCTGGTGATATTAAACCCCCTGTTCGACTCCTTAAAATACTGCCCTTGAGGTCGGTTTTTATTATGTTTATACTAAACAATTCAAGATAGCTGACCCGTGCAGACTTTTCTCCCGAGCTCATTTCTGGCTAAACCATAGGTCGTAGATCAGAATCTGATGGGCACAATCGAAAGGACAAAATTAAATTTCCGACACGAAAGGGTCCAGTCAACTTTTTGTCTTATCTCTAACGGTTTAACCGCAAAATGCCCTCAAAGTCAAAAGTTTTTACGAATCCGGAAAAAAATCTATGAAAAAGGTGAATTTTTAAATCCCTTGTCATTTACTTAATGTCCGGACTTAACCAGTCACCGAATTCCGCTTATCCCCGAATTTGCAAGCGTTTACTTTGGGGGCCTGGGGGCGTAGCCCCCAGCGAGCCGAAGGCGAGTATCTCATTATATTATTACCTGATGGTGGAGCTTCCATGATATCTGACGTAAAAGCGTCAAAGGGCCAGTCCGTAGGTCTAAGCAGTAATTGGCAATATGTTCTTAGATTGGTATTTGAATGAGCATAACATTAATTACACGTTATATAATCGGATCAAAATAGTCGTTAACAAAGTTTTTTCGCGAAAACATCTTTGGGAGGTTGAAATGTTTTAATTTATTTATAAATGAAAATAAATCACAATGGTCGTTAATTAGTTTACTCTATTCTTCTAAGAGTTTCTGTCCCCATTGTCTCGTAATTTGTCATATATATTTTTTTATCTATAAAACTGTAAGCTTTTTCCCGCGATCAGCTATAATTTACATTGATAATTTTAGTATGAATAGAGTCAATGTGTAATTTAAACTCTTTCTTTAACATTTCAAAATACATATTTTGGGTTTATGGATGAAAGTTAACACATGAAGTAATCAAGGAAAAGAATGTATTTTTAAATTTCTGAAAGGTTGTGATTCCACAAGAAGTTTCATAGTAGCAGTTTTATAATAATAAATTGATTAGGAAGTCCATTAATTACAAATTATAATTTTATCGTTTATTTCACTGCCCACCTTAAGATCGGCTTCACGATATCCTTCTCAAGCTACAAAAGCGTGGCAGAGATACCTACCTTCCTCATAGCATTCCTCAGCCTGACATCTGAAGCCGAAACATTCCAACTGCACTGTCTCCTCATAGAGAATATTTCTTACGTTTGCAATATTTCAGATTGTTTCCATTCTTTGTTTTCC
>NW_025783537.1:0-21458 GCF_021130785.1 Homalodisca vitripennis
ATGATAAAGATTAACATGTCTCTTATATCATGTTCGTACGCGGTTAGCAGCATTTATGTTTCAAATTAATTTATATATCCGATGTTTACAAACTGGAGTTTGCCTTGTTGTCCAAATCAAGAAAATAAAAAAAAATTTAGGTTTGAGAAACCTAATTAGGTCAATAACGCGGTTTGCACCTAGGCCTCTGCTATATACTTCTGGTTAAAAGGATATTTCCAATGCATAGTTTTCCTTTTAGTACCGATCAAGAACAGTATACATACGTAAAGTGGGATGGAACTACTTCTACGTCTTCCGGCGGTTTAAATTAATTTAACGTAACGGTTGACGTTTGCCTTATAGGCCCCCGTTCATTGCATAGGGTCTTCATAAGCTCACTATGTTTTTATACGTAACACAAAAATGTATCTTAAAAGCAGGATTAAGGAAAAAATTAAGCGTTATCCTCACTGATCACTCTTTTTCACTCATTTCCCTGCGACAGTTGTACATAAAAGCATCTTTTAATTCGAAATATTTATAAAATATTACAACATAATTTTCCCCAGAAAACATCACCATTCTTATAATACCAGGCATTGCAAGTTAATGTCGGTATACCTGTTACCAAGGTTAGTTAAAATCCATTTTCAATACACAAAATTCCTTTTATATTTCCCATGTATTATTCAGAAACATTTGCAAAAACTTCAGTCACTTCAAATTATTCGAATCAAACTTCAATTTCAATTTTTAAGAAAAACGTTAATTTTTTCTCCTTCTCTACAGATTGGCCTCGAGGGAAGCACCGAGGCCCTAATTCTTATCAGAATATGGGCCGGGCTTGACCTTGGTTCCTTTCTCTCACTCCCTCCCCCTCCGATTATCATCTGTACATTCATCTACCATTTCAAAAGTGATAACTATTTCTAATAAATTTATAATATAAATTTTTTGGTCGGTTTGTTTAAATTGTAATTTATTATTGTTATCTGTTGCTCTTTCGTTTTGCGTCTGAACCATTACCACGGCCAAAAACAAACTATACATTAATTTCTCACGTATAAAGATAGCGTCTCTAGCCTACGCACAGGCTGCTTGCCCATGTAGGCTAAATTCCTACAAATATATATTAAGAAGGGGGGGGGGGGGGGGGGGGGGGTGGGGGGGGGTGGGGGGGGGGGGGGGGGGGGGGGGGGGAGGGGGGGGGGGGGGGGAAATTTACAATGTTTAAAAATTTCATTGTTAACACCCAAAAATTTGCAAATCGCATTTGTAATCTCGTGTAACCTATAAGAAGATTGTGGAAAATAAATTTATATTTCATTTCATTTCATTTCACTTAATAATATTGTCAGGTATTATTCTGGACCAAAGATAAACCAACATATCAAATGCAATTTTCGAAAACTCAATAATTGCGCGATTAGTCAGCATTTAGCTATATCACTTAAAATTTCTTATTTGAGAACGGCTTGTTTCAATAAACTGAAATTTTGTATATACCTTATAACCTAAAGGCCTACTTATAGACACAAATTGTTATAAGCTTTATTTTCAAAATGGCGGCTTCCTAAACCTTCAAGCGTAAACTTTCATATAATACAAAAGTTACATATATTACACTTTAGTTAGACAATTTAATATAAATCCACAGATACCAAGTTTACTTGCGTATTAAACTCTTAGAAACCTACTTCAGATACAAATGTCTACTTTCGGTCTAAGATATTTCCTGTGCCATAGATTAGTTTCCCTTGTTGCCCCGATGAAGAAAATATACATAAATACGTAAAACTGAGAAGCCTATTGTGGTTTAGGGGGAAATCCTACCTACTTCGGGTTATAAGGGAGAAATCTTTACTAAATTCATGCAATATTTCAAATTTATCGTTTATAAGGTTTTGTGTTATAGAATCTTGTAGTATTCCATCTTATGATTTGGGAATGAATATATCGTTGAGGCATGTTACGGTTGATTTCTCCGTATTATCTTAAGCCACTAATAAAACATGTCATATAATAATATCAAGAAAGCCTACTAGTTTCGAGTACCTTATGTGAAAATATTCATTGTTTTATTCATTAAGATTGGTTTTAAGTAGTATTTAAATAGTATTTAGAACGCATTAAATGTTTTTAATTCGTTACTTGCGCTTCTCTAGAGTGAAAGTTAGGTAATAATTTTGTCTTTGCTTTCTGCGGCTATACTGATCAAGGCACTGTATTAAAAGTGTAAACAAATGCATAGATTTAAATTGACAAACTTGAACTAAAATTGACAACATGTGTTTAGAATACATTAAATTAGGATTATGTAACTTAAACATTACAGTTATTTTCCAAATTCTAAAATATTCCAGTCAACTTTTCCGATTCTTCTGTTCATATTAATCTTCTTCTGATAGGAATAGAATGTTTTACAAAAAATAACAAGCCAAGTTGGTCTAGCCGTTCTCGAAATTAGTGATCAACATCACATTTGCGATGAATTTTTATTTATATTATTTGTTTATAGTTTGAATTTTGACTAACCGCTCTTATTGGTGAGTGATATATAAGATACACAACTATTATGAGTCCGAATAGTACCATGTTTATGTTTCTGGCCTCAAATTATTAATATGTACCTGTATTCTCACAGACAAATATTTAAACCATAGACCAGACTTTCCTTGTTTTATATTATTTTTAAATATGCGGATGATCTATGAATAAACGCAAGGGAAGTTTTTATAGGCTGTAAATTAATTAGAATGCATGAAATTGGCACTGAAAATAACCTTTTTTAAAAGTAAAAGAAGGTTAGTCCGGCCTGGCTGAAGTAACAAATATTAAAATACTTGTTTGCTTTGTATAAAGCCGTTCCTTAAGACGTCAAAAATATTCGCAATGCCGGAAAATGTAATCACCTTCTTATACACATCAGTGATAACTTTGTCATGAATATTAACAGCTGGTATACACAGAAAGTGCTCTCAAAAATATAACTTATAATTTCCAAAGATTAATTTAAAATTCAAAACAGTCTAATGTTTTTCTAAACTCCACATTTGTGAAGTCTCTAGTTTTTATTACAATAAACGTTTGTGCGAATATGAAAATCATAAAAGTGTTATATTGTAAAAAAAAACTGATAAAGAAGAAGTATACCCTATAACAAAAGAGCACGTACAAGTGCTCGTTTTATATCTACAAGTTTTCTTTGCTTACTGTTCAGGTCACCTTGACATTTCCAAAATCCTTTTTATACAGCGTTCATATTCAACTCCTACTTCTCATCTTAGTCAGAATTAAAATATATTCCACTATCATACATCGTTTAAATCATTACTTACGTGTTACTTCCCTTAAGATAAAAATTAATTTTCTCATACATCACTACAAAATTAAGTATAGGGAATCAAAAAAGTAATTTTGTGTAATATTGTAACCAGAATCACAGAAAAAACTATGAAAGATGTATTCATTTATGGCCAATAACAATACATACCTTATTATGCGTGACATTGTTTCCACTATCAAGAAAATCTGTAAAACGTGCAGGTTTATAGCTATTTTACAGTACGTACATGTACGTTATTATGAAGAGAATACTCAACTTTTCAACTGAACTGAACTCAACAAAAACACTCAAGTTCAACCAGCAATTCATTTTATAGCCAAATATACATCAAACCTTAGCGCCTTCAAATAGATTTGGCTATTTAACCCATAACGATTACTGTCTCGTAACTGCAGTTTTTTAATGTACAGGCACTAACGTTTTTTTGCAGCGCTGTCTTGTGGGGATTTGCATAAATAGGAAGAGCATATAAACCGTCTCCGTGGACAAATACATATACATACAAATTTTGATAATGATCGGTCAAATAGCTTGTAAGTGTATGTGTGTATATATATATATATATACACACACACACACATTCATATCCTTATCCACAGTCAGTTTCCGTCTTCATGATTTTAATACGACACAAAATATTATTCAACAGTTTCCTGCCTTTAGGACAGTGATTATGTATAAATAAATACTGAACTTAATCAAAGTGCTTTAGTGCTGAAAGGTGACTTTCAAGGAAAAATCCTTTATTGGAGTACGTTTGGTTTTAACTTAGGTTGACGTCAGAGAAATTATTTAATTTCATAATTTGTTAATTAGTTAAATCATTTATATTAAATTAGTTAAGTAATTAGTAAACTAATTATTTAATTTCACCATATAGCAAGAGTTACATCTGGTGTAATCAAAAGTTGCCATCACAAATTTGTCATATAATTTTACAATTTAAACAAAAATGTATTTCTGTAATTAGTCATATAACTTCATCTGCTGTAGTTGTATGCTTATGTGTCCAAGCAAACATTAATCTTGCAAGCAATTTCTTTGTATAAATAAAGCTACATAACCTTTGTCTAAATTAAAGCCTATAAATTGGACTTAAATTTCAATAACAATATAAATTCTCAAAAGTTTTATTATAAAACAACTCACAAAGTATATTAAAGATAAAACATTCTAAGTAACCCTGCATTTCACAGAAAAGTCTTTGTTTTTTCTAACAATTGGACTGAAGAAGATTGGGGATTTTGTTAAGGTATTACATTCAATCTAAACACAATTTGAGATAAAAGGAAACTCAATGGTTTCAAAGACTTGATCCCTCAAAGTCTTCATTTGCAGACTTAAAAGTCTACGTGGCTGTGGAACATTTCTTTACTGAAGTGTTTTCTCTTGCTTACTGACAAATCCAGGTATTACATAAACTATTGACTTAGTTTAAAATGAAAGTTTAGTTTTACTATTCATGTTAATTAAATTATGAAAGCGAAACAATTTTATTTTGGTGGCGTTACTTACTACACATTTTAAAGTCACAACCAATTAAAATTTATCTTAGAATAGTAGAAATAAAGGTATGACTATCTTCATAAAGAATTTACTTGGATTAATATTGGAATGGTGGCCCATTTTTGTACCAACAAATTCTGCATTAAGGCTTAAAAAATAATGGGCTTACATCTCCTGGGAGACGATGGCCGAACTTTTAAAATTAATCATTCAAACTATTCGGAACTGATTATCTTCCAGTGGCCACCTGTTACTTCTGGTGTTTAAAATGTGACGTATACTTGTAATATTACAGATAAAGTACGAAGACATAAATGTTAAATACCACGAGTAACAGCTGCTTAACTTAACTGGAAATGAGCAAGAAAATAAAATTTATCGTAGGTGGATTGAGCGCAAGTTAATATAAATTAGATTTTAACACTTTCAATTCACGCAAGAAATTGGAAGATAATCGAAAATTAGAACCATCATCAGGCTCAAATCCTAGAAGTGGTTCTAACATCATTATCTAAGAAAAAAATTATGGTTGCCTGTAAAGTCGGTTTTACGGGCGAAGATTTTACGTGACAACGTCTTTTTCTCGGTAGAATATTTATTTGATATGAATATTATTAAATTGCACAATAGGAACAAGGAATTGAATGAAAATAAGAATTGCACAAATTTTAACTATAGAAATATATTTTGTTTACTAAAACATTGTACATAATTTGAAATTAATTAAAATTTGTTATTGTAAATGGTAAAGTTGAATAAAACAGTTACTAAAATTGGAATTTGTAAATTCTTGCTAAACACAGTTAAATTCTAACTCCGCGCGTGGTGATTGGTCGGTTTAGTTCATTTGTTTGGTCGCACTGTTATGACAGGTTAGGAGGTTATAATTTGTTATTTTTAATGTTTGACTAGCAATACGCGCTGTTTCTTCTCAATCGACTGAATTACGATTGATTGCAGAGTGATTTAAACTAATAATTTACTTAAACACTATCAACATTATTTTGTCAATAGTATGACATAACCTATAAACTCAGTTTCTCAACTTTTGTGTCAATCTAACAATTAATCAATCAATCATAGTTTACGATAATGAAAGATCAGTGTACAATTATTTACCTTTATTGTTGTAGTTGTTGTAAATGACGAATCTAAGCACTCCACATTTTCACGAATAAACATAGTTATCTGCTTTATCCCGTGCGGCGGACCCACAGTTATCTGCTTTATCCCGTGCGGATCCCGTGCGGCGGACCACTGGACGGGCATCGTAACGGTTACCGGGGCGTTACACTTTTTCATGAGTGACTCCGAGCCGCAACCTAATTTAAGACGTTGTCACGTCAAAAAATGCTCTAGCTTTCATCACATAATAAAATATAAACTTGTATCATTTCACCTGTCAGTTGAAAACATATTCCTAAATCCGCTTCATAGTCTTTACACATTTTCTACAAACACATTCAGCAGGCATAACCTACAAAATGCTAATTTGCTAATATAAAAACTCTCAAAATTCGTTTTGTGACATACATGAAGTTAAACCCTTAATTGTAACATCTCTTCTCGTTTGATAAGACTTATTACCGTAATAGCCTCACCTCAGATATCATTAAATAACGCAATTGTAAAGCAATATCATTGTAGGTGGCGCAAATTAGTTACGTTTGCTTCCCAAAACGCTGTTCCATAGTTACAAGAAGATTTCTTTATATCACTGCGGTTTGATAAGTGTAAATTCAGGGGCACTAACAATAAAATTAGTTCATTCAGTTAAAAAATAAACTTTTTCCACGGTCTAGGGTCCAGACTACAACTAACCCCTAGAGGAGTAGAAACAGAGCTTGCAAACGGTTTTTGAACTGTTATCCCTCAAAAACTGATACGCTCTCTCATAACTGTCACTTGCAGAGAACAGCCCCCTTCCACCACGGGAAAGATATTAAAGAAATCAGCCCTTTGATGAGGACGAGTCAGAATAAAAAGATTAACTTATATTAGATCAGCATTTGTGTGCCTAAGGGTAGATTAATCAAGTGTAAGTTCAGTTGAGTTTAGGAAGGTTGGAGAAGAGATCATTGTATACATCCGGATGTCATACAAAAAGAGAACCAACCATTTGATACAACTTTACACCTGCTCAGGCAGGAAAAGGTAGTTGTCAGAAGCGTTAATTTTTATTTACTTCCACCATATTTACAGAATAAATCTCCTAATTTTTAAACAATATGTTACATTTTTAATTCAGTTCTTGGATATGAAAATCATATTTCTACGATCAGCCAAAGAATTATACACCCGAGGATTACACTTTATGTATCAATAAATGATTAAAGAAACAAAGACTTGGTTAGTGTAATAAGTTAGCATACCAACTACCGATAGGACTAAAAAACAAATCGTATGAAGAGAGCGAGGGTATGTTTACACCTACCTTTAGATGATGGGGGCTCCCCTACTATTCAATTAGGCTTTACAACCCAAATCTCCACGTCGTTGGACAGTTCGGACACTAAAATTTAGCCATCAACTTCGGAATATAAATGAGATGAAAAAAGGGTTTAATTTGACAAACAGGCCAGAATAGTGTTGGTTTACAAGCAGCGTTCACCAAACAGGAAACAACGAAATGTCATAGGAATACTTCCGGAATCCCAAGATTATAACAAAAAAATAAGAAATGGACAGGCAAATATATTTTTTTAAATTTTGTTGTTTTTCATACACAAGCTCTTTTGCAACCTAAATTTATTTTGACCTATTTGTTATTTGTTTATTATACAATATGTGGGTTAAGAGCTATGTAGCTATAAAATAATGGCAATATTGCACCCTTGCTATCTTGTGATAGCATTTAACTTAAAAAAACCAATACATAATTTATTATTCGTTAAAAAAGATAAAATTAGATTAATCCACATCTTACCAAACACATTATAGTTGAATTATTGCTCATAGCTCATACGAATGATGTAGAATCAGAAATAAGTGCAGCTCTTATAATGATTCCACGGAATGGGCAGGAAAACAGCTCCTCTATTCACTGTGGAAACAATGTTAAATTGGGCTACAAAAATCTAATCCTATAAGTAACGTGCTCTCGCGTCGCTGAAAGAAATAACCCAGTGAAACCGAATTAATTGAATCCGCTTCAATCAACAATCCAGCCTTCTAACAGATTTTTATTACAGCTTCCACTCCAAGTGCCATTCGATTCGTTATATAGCTTTAAATTTAACTGCAATATAAAAGTTAATTATAGATGTAAAAGAAATCAATTATTTAGATAAAAGAATGTAAATTTACTTCCATTAGCTAAATATTATATATGAAAGTAACAAATGAACTGCTGTTATTACATGTACTTTCATACGAGCACAAATGATACATTTGATTACTAACGATTCCTCAAACCAATAAATGTGGAAAAATAATAGCGGTATGAATGGTAAAATAATTTCTTCTTTCACAAAAAAATATATATTTTAAACTAGAAATGTGTTTTAGTTTTACATATGTTTAATCCATAAACAGAATAAAAACTAAAATGTCCACATTATAAAAATATTTGGCCTAGTCAAAAGCTGGTTTATTAACAATAAAAGCTGTCACAACTTCATTCGTATCTGTAGATAACGACATAGGAAGGAATCTTGCGTTTTGGAACATTTTAGTTGTTTTCTTGTTTCGCTTAGCTAAATCGAGATTTTGATGTAACATGATACTAATCGAGAAATTCGAGAATTTCAACATTATATCTTATATAAGATTCACAGAAATCTGCCTATTGCAATAGCCATCATGATAGAATTTTGGGCAGATTATTTACATTTTCTTCGATCATGACTTCCAGAATCCAAAATAACAGTAATCCAAAAATCTATTTATATATAAAGTTCTCCTGTTTGTTTAGAAATTTAAATAGTGATAAAAAATTGTATCTTGTATATTTTCAAGATTATGGGTTGTTACCATTATGTATAAATGGCCAATCAGTGTGATGTGTTTAGGACATCTAAACTAATAATGCAACTTCAGCTTGACATTAATAGATGGCAATCTCATTTGAAATCTACCTTTCTTTCGACTGCGCAGGAAATTTATATTTGTATTAGATATTTAAAGAAGTACGTTAAGAAATAAGAATATTTGGAATTTTAATAATGTTTTTAGAATAAAATGTGTTGGTAGAAACATTTCTATTTCTTTTTACCAAAATAACTTTCATGGGACAAAACAGACAAATATTATTGAGAATTAGTAATTCTCTTTCAAATTCTCTACATCTTTCCATTCTTATCTTCCTTTATGACCTCCCAGAAACCAATCTATTACAAGTAAATTATTTTAGTAGGTTGTCTCATTCAAAAACAAAGTGATCTATGTTGTCCTATCGTTTTTATTGGATGACGAAAGTAATGAGTCGTCCTCCATTTGTAAAAAGGAAATAACAAAATTGATTGCTTCATTTCAAAATAAAACAGATAATTATTTACTTATAATTAGTTTGCTCCGTAGAGTTCTAGGAAGAGTAACATAAAATATTGCATTTTAGTCTGCAGTCTGTAAAAAACAGACGGTTTGTAACTCAAAAAAGAGATTGTGATATGAGTTACATGTTGGTGGATAGTAATGTTTAACCCAACACAACATTTGTAACACATACAGATTCTAAATTATATTATAAAGCTCTACAGTTTCCCTACAGTTACCCCACGTATATTAATGATGAAATAAGGAACCGTATTATCCGGTGTAATGTTATTTAAGAAAAGTATTAACGTAGATATTTATACTATTTATTGTTATTTTAGTTTTGAAAGTTTTCTTTATCGTTCGTTTTGCAGGTCCATAAAGTTTGTTGAAAGTGCAGACATTAACATAAACGGGTTTTCTTAAAACGAGAATATTATGGGTAGTAAAAAGGCAAAGAGCTATTGAAATGAAACTTAATGTTCGATCCAACATTAAAGAGCGATGAATTTTTACTAACTGACGTAAGACACCGCCGGTTGGATGATACGTTCCTGAATATGTTATAATGATGGGATAGTTGGGTGATGCGTTTTTTAGATTTAGAATAATATAGATGGATTTTACATGGTAAATATAGAAGAGAAGAGTTCATGTAATGATACCATCTCACCGACGTTATTCCATCTTCAACACCCGGCTTTTATCCAAAGGGAAGGATGCTTCCAGCTCGTTCAGGATCTCCAGGGCTGTAGTGAGATGTATGGAAGAACCGACCACTACGATACCTCTCAGTTGTCACTTGTCACTAAACAACAGTAAAGAATAAAAAGTAAAGTAAAGAATGTCTTATTTTACCAGGCGAAGTTAGAGCTAAGAAGCCCTCTCTAACACTTAACCTGGGGACCAACGGCTCAAAGGTGACTTCCATAGACACTGGCATAGAGGTAGGACGCACATTTGGAGGGAATCCATATAACACACGAGCTGTAGTTCAAAGCGGCACTAGTATTGTAACCGCGTTTTCAAAGGGCATCGGGACTTAACATGGCACTAACGCAGCATACGAGAAAACGGAGAGTTTTTTGAGATAATGGTAGTTAAATTGGTTGACATGTCCAAAGTTCATTGGATCAGCTCGTAGTTTTATATTGTCTGAACTATTTCAGTGTATATATATATATATATATATATATATTATATATATATATATATATATATATATAGAAGAGTAATTCTAAAACTAAAGCCTACTCTAACAACACCTATTGCAAATTATTGTACATTTGGTTTAAAACATTTTCTATTGTTACATATTACAAAAAGAGAACAGCATGTTTCTAGGATTGAAATCTTTTTTCAGGTAAAAATGAGTCTCATATTAGGATTTTATAAACATAAAATATATAGCTTCTTGGATATACAAAAGCAATACACTAAAAAGCAAACAGCTACTCAAGAATTCGAGTAATTCCTAAATGTTACACTAACCACGAAGTCCAATCTGTTGAGAAAGAACACAAACGATGTCACTATAACAGGACTGAGACCACTAATTAAGACGCTACACGTGCTAGCGTATTTTACAATGGTGCTTTAGTTTATGTTATAGGCTAATCTTACATTTAAAATAAATAATGGATTACCTATACTAAAAAAGCCCTCCTTTCCAAAAGTTTGGGAAAAAACCTTTCTATTGAATTTCATTACCTACGTTACAGTACAATGCCTTATTCAATTAATGGATTTCAGGCTAGCCGAACTAGTATATAACAACTATTCTGGTACAATATTAGTTTTGCTGCTGTAAGCGATTATGCCAATCAATTTCGAAAATCAGTTCTTTGAATGTTTACACACCTACAAAAAGGAAAATAAGATGTGGTTAAATAAATTTTTTATTTGGACATAGAACAGAAATGTTTGTTATTTTATCAAAAATATTTAATTTTAAAGTTTAACATATCCAAAAGATTAAATTTTGATAAATCGCAAAGAAATTATCCTGTGTACAATCTGAAAGTGTTTATTTTACGCACACTTGTATTTTTCAAATTAATACTCAGTTAATGTTCAGCTCATGAACGAAGGATTGTTAAATGCATTTGGAATGTAGCTGATTTGAGACAGGTGTTTGCATTTTACATTATAGTATTGTTCACAGCAAAATTAGTTATTTTATTAAGAAGATAATTTCAATTTCGCTTTGGAGAACACTACAGCAGAAGAAAAAACTGAATATTTTAAATATGTATTCAATTGTGAGTTATGAATTAATTATGGTTTAAGGATATCCCTCGGCGGCGCGAGGTGCAAAAGTATGAGCACCCGCACGAACGTTCACGATACGCCCGCTGTCCTCAAACCGCCTCTCAGTAATTTGCACGTACACAGCATACATTTGACTAAATTAATATGTGTATTAAATATTTATTTTGGATTAATATCGATACTATTTTACATTAATATTTAAATGACAATAAATAAGGTAGTTTGGTTCAATTAGATGGATTTGTCTTCAAAACAGTTACAAACTACAAACTTAAAATTCAAAAATTAAAGAGAGTATATATACGATTAAAGAACAAAAAATTTACTAAACGAATTACAGATTAAATAAAAATGTAATTTATAAGATATTCTACTATGTAGTCGTAATTAAAGTTTTTGTCTTTTTCACACAACTGAGTTATACACAGACAGAAAAAGTTAATTTGTTTTTACTGTAAAAATCATATCAATATTATGATTAAAAATGCTTGTGTGACCTTTGGAAGTGTGTATGCATATACATATTTCGTTAAAAAAATACTGGATCAATTATTCTGAATTTTCCCATTAACGAGTATATTAATATATAATATATTATTATAGGACCTCTACTTATTAAAAAGGGGATTTGTGGTTTTAGTTGATTAAAAGTAATAACTAAATAGTGTCCGTATAATCAAAAGTTCACGCCAAGTCAAATTCAAACTACTTCATGTAATATTATTTTAAAATGCTAAAAAACCCTCTTTGCTGAAAGAAAGTCTGGAGAGTGTTGTCAAGAATACAACAGAAAAAGACAAACACCTCTAGCCATATCAATTATAAAAGACATTTATTGTTAAGACAAATAAAAAAGAGAACTTGAAATAATTGAACTTGATTACGAAAAAGCGGTCTCGTAATCTCTTCACGTAATCTTTAATTCCTAGCTTAAACGAAAACTCCAACAGTGCGTACGACCTTGGATTTTATAATCGTTCCACGTCCCACTAACTTTGTTATCCTCAATGTAGTCGTCAAAGTTAATTCAAATACGCCCACTTTATTTCTGACTGATTCTTTTGGAAATATCCCAGTTAAGTATTAATTGTTACAAAAAGGTTTCCTAGTATTACTTTGATTAAGTTAAACTAAAACGGATATTGATAAATTAACATATTTAATAAAGTAAAATATTTATTTCCTTAGATTTTTCTGATAACTAATGTTTATTGAAAAATTAATGTATATTTTCTTAATACAATAATGATATATTGTATCTTTTAAAATCAATTTAAATAAATACGCCTCGAATTTAAACGAAAGATTACTAAGATCTAAGAGAAAATAAATGTGAAGTCCATTAGCTAATTATACGTACATACATAATTTACCAAACAAACTATAGTGGCCGAAATTTAAAGATAACTGTGGAATTGGTATTAGATGAAGATTATTTTAAACAATTGACAGATAACAAAAAGAACATCCCTATAAGAACAAAGTTAATACCTGCATTACAGGTAAACAGTGCTCTACCTGCTGTTCGGTCGCAGTGCTTGCAGAACGAGCCCCTGGTGGTTTTTGTCTTCAATTACAGATATTAATTAAAGCAAAATTTAGACAAATTAATTCAGTTCTACATTTATTACAGATTTAAGAATTACTATTCGTATTATAAAATGCATATAGGTATTGCATTGCTTTCACTTGTTACTTTTCAGTATAACATTTAAACATAGTTAAAACATTATATCAACCTAATTAGTAGGTAATGCCCCCTAAAACATTTTAAATTTTTAAGTATAGTGTGGTTTAAAGAATTATAATATTATTATTTTTTATATAATTTGCAACATTATATGAATTACAAAATATTAAGCATTAGCTAAGATATTTCATAAAACTATTAAGGTTACTTTCTTTAGTAAATCACATAACTCCAGGAATGTTTGAACATCATTCGCTTAAAAAACAATTTTTTATTTAATACAAAGTAATTTATACATATTTTCCCCTTTTACTTAGATTCCGATATAAATAACACTGTCATTCATGGCTGTTTCATGAAAATGATATTACTTTTATTCACTTAAATACACACTTTTCAGTTAAATAGTATGGTATAGGAGAAAGAATCTTCCTCTTTGATTTCAAAAATAAAATTACCCAAATAGATATAGTCTTATGCATATTACAACAAGTAATTATATGCATTAATTACGATAAGGAACTTATAACCAAATATGATGCTTTGTACTAAAAAATCTATTTTATTAATATTCTTACTTACTTCACGAATATACAACATTATTGCATGAATTTATTCTTCTATTTATTTTAAATACAATAGTTTAATATTACTTGGTTTGAAAAATTCATTAGTATTGATATGAACGATCTCACTCTAATATATGGTTTCAAAGTCAATTATAGTATTTGACTCTTTCCACTATTTTAAGCAGCAAGCTTGTAGCTTCATTTGGGAGTTCAGTAATAAACATAGGAAATTATTAGTATTAAAATATGTTATTATATCCTCGTTATATTCAATACATACACCTTTTTCATGTTTGTATTCACGATATTTCATGGTTTTGGTACTAGATTATAATGATTAGAATGCACTCTAATTTCATTTCATACTTAATCTTTTACTTACTTACCTTGGATCTGGACATAAATGATAAAGAAACATATTTTTCTGCTTTTATTGTAAATTGTGATTAAAAATAATTAAACTGTACTCAACTTTAGTTCCAAAATATTAAGTTTTTATAATTTTAGCCAAACAAACGTGATATACATTTTTTTAGATATCTTCAACCCTTAAGTTCGACCATGGAAAATAATGGCATTTGTATGTTTAGCAACAACTGTAATGGATAATACTTTTTAACACCTTGCAAGGAAAAAGGCAATGAATGTTTCGTGAGAATTCGTTTTGAAGTTAAACTAATTTTGAGATCACTTATTGACCTTATCTAAACGTGTTTGCTGAATGAATGCCAAAGTAACAGAATATATTCATGTATCCTTAAAGATTTAGGTTAGTGGACAAATAAATATTTATAGAAATATAAATGGATTATATTTAGACTACCTCCTTTGTCGGCTGCCTATATTATAGATTAGTAACATACCGAGGTGATTTTTGTTACTGTGTAAGACTTTACAATACTTTATAACTTTGATGAGAACTGTTTATGATCTTTTTTACAATTTAATAATATCTACAAATGGCCTCTTAGTACATTTCTTATAAGCAGATATACATTTATTTCAACAAAATAAAAATGTAAATAAATGTTGTTTATCAGTTGTATTCAAGAATAATTGAGGTTTGTGTTTGATATTTAGGTAAAGTTATAGAAATTTTGATTTTTCATCTTGTTTTGTTTTTACCTCAATAAGAGATAACTGAAGCAAAAACTGGCTCTTTATTTACTACTGCGCCTAATATTCACACACATTTCGAAAAATACCTGATTTTTTATTCCTTCGCCATTAGTCTAGATAAAAAAATAAACATATGGGTTATTACTTTCATATCCCACATGTACGATGTTAAGGTACAAAACCAAAAGTCATTTCAGCTTAGCCCACTAGCATGCGTAGTGTTCTGAAGTCCGACAGCACCAAACCTAAAACTCAGTTGTAAGACATTAATGCAAGGAATCATTTTAAAGAGGTTAGGACGTTTATGGCTTGAACACACTAAAGCTAATGTCTCCTTTGGTACACACTAAGTGGCACACTTAAAGCTGTGTGGAGTGCATTACAGTGTAAGGTAAAGGACACATAATAATTCAGTTCGTCCCTTTTTTAGTTATAAATTTATACTTTTATGTAAGCTCTACTTATTTGTGCTAACTGTTTCCTAATGTGTTTATACAATGGATTGTTGCCATATCTAGATTGACGGTTAAGTTTTTCTTGCAAAATGATCAATACCTATTTCAAAATGATGTTATTTTTATAAAATAATGTCTTGTTTATTTTGATTGTGTAATCCAAGTACCCAGTTTAGAATAGTTTCTTACAATTCAACTTAAAAGAGGAATGTGTTTGAAATATTAACTCCTCTATGGTACGAAAAAAATAAAATTGCCTTAAAATTGTTGCAAAGTAAATTATTATTGAGGACTCGCCTTTCGGACTCGCTGGGGGCTACGCCCCCAGGGCTCCCCAAAGTAAAACGGCTTGCTGAAAAATTCGGGGAAATAAGCGGAAATTCGGTGACTGGGTTAAAGTCCGGGACATTAAGTTAAATTGGACAAGGGATTTAAAAATTGACCTTTTTTCATTAGATTTTGTTTTCCGGACTTCGTCCAAACTTTTGACTTTAGAGGGCATTTTTGCGGTTAAAACGTTAGAGAATACGACAAAAAAGTGACTGGACCCTTTTCTTGTTGGAAAATTTAATTTTGTCTTTCGAATTGTGCTCCTCAGATCTGATCTACGACCTATGGTTTTAGCCAGAAATGAGCTCGGGAGAAGGAAAAGTCTGCCACGGGTCAGCTATCTTGAATTGTTTCAGTTATAAACCATAATAAAAAACCGACCTCAAGGCTAGTATTTTAAAGTCGAACAGGGGGGTTTAATATCACCAGGAGGTACTTTTTTAAATCTTAGTCAAGGCGAGAAATTTCCCTGGGTTTGGGTGAATTAATGTTTAGAGGAGGTTTTAAGACAAGAGGGGGTTTAATTTCGTCAGGATATTGTCTGGTACATATGAAACAATAACTTCCCAGGGGGGGGTTAACGTTACCGCGAGGCGGATAAGGTCTCCAGGGGGCTTATCTGGTCATAAATACCAGGATATTCTTCCACAGGGGTTGTCCAGGGGCCGGGGAGATGAGGTTTATGTTGTGGTTTGTGGGTTGTTTGGTTGGGTGTTAAGAGATTTGGTGGACTGGAAAAATTTAAAAAATTCGGACATGAGGTCATGGCAGGAATGGAAATTCCCTGGGGGGTTTAATGTTTTTAATGTTACCAGGGGCGGTTAAACACATAATCAGGGGGTGTGAGGTTGAATGTTACAACGGAGGTTATCAGGTCGTCATACCAGGAAAGTCCCCCGGGGGGGGCGGTTAATATTACCGGGGGTTAATGACACAACATCTAGGTGGCGCGGCCGGAACCCCTTACACAACTTGGCTTTGCACCTTGTCGTGGCGGCTCCAGAACAATCACACGCACTATGTAAAATGAACAAACACTTGGGGTGGAACCTTTGGTGGGTGTTGGCCTTGAGGTCCGTGTGGGCCCTTGATTTTTTAGTTTATAGGAGGTAATTGTGTCTGTGAACATAATAAATATTCCTCTGTCCCTATCTACAATTGAATTGACTGCTTAAGCTATAAACGCTCAGCCCAACTCCCGAAGTCACTGAATACCTTTATTTCCTGTACGGAATCACAGTGTATTTTCCTAAAAATACCCGATTTTTAAAATTTGTTTTTGAAGGTTACGACCAAACCGTTTAGTAGTAAGCCGCTATCAAGCCCCGGACATGTAAATTATTTTAGGCGGAAAATGGTCCAATATTTTTCACTTGAATCGCGTGTTTATGCGGTCAAACTAAGGGAAATATAGTAAAAAGTCCACTGGACCTTTTTTGATAGGTCATCTTTTATTTCCTATAAATAAAACGTTCGTCCTTATTTTCTGACCTCCGACCAATGGGTTTTCAGCCGCTATCGGGACCCCAAAATAACAAAAAGTTTCGCGGTAAAAGTTACAACAAAATTGTACATAATCACGTTTTTCGGCCAAACCCCCCATAAGTCGAGATAGGGCAAAAGATTATCTGGACCTTTTCTGTATGATCGGCTCGCAATTTGCTAATTTGATGGGGTCAATCAGATTTGAGTCTACGACCAACGGTTCGGCCGCTATTCGGGCTTGGTTGAAACATTATTTTTATCGAAAAAATCTCTGGAATTTCAAATGTTCGAGCGTTTTGTCGCATTAACCATGGAAGATAGGAGCAAATAAAGTCATTAGGACCTTTTTTGTTAGTTCACTTCATTCCTGACCATTTTGGGGGAAAATTTTCCGTCAGATCCGAAGCTTAGCTACAACGGTTCGCCCGCTATCGGGGTATTACAAAAAATGCCTGCATGGCGTGAAGAATGCGCGAATTTTTTGGGGAAATTTTTTTGAGGGGTTGAAAATTGAAAAATTCTCCACTTTTCGGGATTTTCATGGTGGTTACACGTGGAAAGCTATCTGTGCTACCAAATTTCAAGTCTCTAACTCATTCTGGAAAGTAGGTTTAGAATTAGTTTATACGTGTGTCAGTCAGTCAGTCGTCAGTTACACATGCGGTGTGGAGTATATATTAGATAACCGTTAGAGAATATGACAAAAAAGTGACTGGACCTTTCTTGTCGGGAAAATATTAATTTTTGTCTTTCGATTGTGCCCTCAGATCTGATCTACGACCTATGGTTTTAGCCAGAAATGAAGCTCAGGTGAGGAAGGGAAAAAAAAAAAAAAAAAAAAAAAAAAAAAAAGGGTTTCTTTTATGCACGGATGGTCAGCTATCTTGAGATTGTTTAGTATAAAAATATATAAAAAACCGACCTCAAGGCAGTAATTTTAAGTCGAACAGGGGGGGCTTTAATATCACCAGGAGGAGACTATCTAGTCAAGGCGAGAAATTCCCTGGGTGGGTGATTATTGTGTTATAGGAGGGTTTAGTACACAGAGAGGGGGTTTAATTTTCGTCAGGATCTTGTCTGGTTCATATGAACAAATTCCCAGGTGGGGGTTAAACGTTTACCGGGGGATAAGTCTCCAGGGGGTTATCTGGTCTCATACCAGGCTTCTTCCCTAGGGGGGGTGTTAAGAGATGGGGGGTGTTAAGAGATTTGGGTGAACTGGTAAAATTCGGGACATCGAGGTCATGGCAGGAAATTCCCTGGGGGGGTTTAATGTTACCAGGGGGGTTAAAACACATCAGGGGGCGTTGAATGTACAGGAGGTTATCAGGTCATACAAGGAAAATCCGGGGGGAAGGGCGGGGGTTAATATTAACCGGGGGTTAATGACACACTTGGGGCCTTTTTTAGAGGGTATTGTGTCTGTGGAAACATAATAAATATTCTCTGTCCCATATCTACTATTGAAACGCTTAGCTAACGATCAGCAAACTCCCCGAAAAAAGAAGTCACTGGAACCTTTTCTGTAGATCACGTGATTTCCTAAAATCCCGTTTAAAATTTGTTTTGAGTTACGACCCCAACACGTTTAGCCGCATATCAAGCCGGAATGGTAAATTTTTAGGCGAAAATGTCCAATATTTTCACTTAATCCGCGTTTTTGCGGTCAAAACTTAAGGGAAATATAGTAAAAAAGTCCTACTGGGACCCTTTTTTGTAGGTCAATCTTATTTCCCTAAATAAAAACGTTCGTCTTTATTTTGACCTCCGACCAATGCGTTTCGCCGCTATTCGACCCCAAAAAACAAAAAGTTTCGCGTAAAAGTTTACCAACCCAAAATTGTACATAATCACGTTTTTTCGGCCAAACTTCCAAATCGAAGATAGGGCCAAAAAGATTACCTTGGACCTTTTCTGGTACGGATCGCGCAATTTTGCTAATTTGATGGGTCAATCAGAGGATTTGAGCTACGACCAACGGCAGTTCGGACGCCTATCCGGGCTTTGAAACATTATTTTTTATCGAAAAACTAAATCTCTGGAATTTCAAATGTTCGAGCTGTTTTGTCGCTTAACCATTGGGAAGATAGAGCAAAAAAGTCATTAGACACCCCTTTTTTGTAGTTCACTTCATTCCTGACCATGAATTTTTCCGTCAGATCCAGAGGGCTAGGCTCCAACGGGTTCGCCCGCTATCGGGCTTACAAAAAATGCATTGCTGCCAGGGGATCCGGTGACCTAGAATGGTTGATGCGCGGAGACTTGTGTTTGCGGACTATTCTTAACGCTTGCGATGAGGAGAGACCAATTTCTGGTTGAAAGATGAAAAAAATTCCTCACTTTTCGGGATTTTCCTGGTGGTGTACACGTGGAAAGCTATCTTGTGTACCAAGATTTCAAGTCTCTAACTCATCTGGAAGTAGGTTAGAATTTAGTATACGTGCAGTTCAGTCAGTCAGTCTGTCAGTTACACATGCGGGTTGTATATATATTAGATAAACCGTTTAGAGATATTGACCAAAATGTGATAGGACTTTCTTGTCGGCAATATTTAATTTTGTCTTTCGAGTGTCTTACGATTGTGCCCTCAGATCTGATACTACGACTATGGTTTGAGCAGAAATGAGCTCGGGAGAAATGTCTGCACGGCGGTCAGCTATCTTGAATTGTTTCTAGTATTAAAACATAATAAAAACACGACCTCAAGGCAGTATTTTAAGGTCGACATTACAGGGGGTTTTAATATCACCAGCGAGAACTATCTTCGTACAAGGCGCGAGAAATTCCCTGGGATGGCGTGAGGTGATTAATTGTTAAGGAGGTTTAAGATAAGAGGGGGTTTTAAAATTTCGTTCCAGGATATTTCGTCTGGTCATTATGAACAAATTCCCAGGGGAGTGGTTAACGTTTAACGGGGGGATAAGTCTTCCAGGGGGTTATTCTGGTCATACCCAGGATCTTCCCAGGGGGGGGGGGGGGGGGGGGGGTTTAAGTGGATTTGAGTGACTGGGTATAAAATTCGGACAAGATGAGGCTCATGGCAGGAAATTCCCTGGGGGGGGTTTAATGTTACCAGGGGGCGTTAAACACGATCAGGGGGTTGTTGAATGTACCACAGGAGGTTATCAGGTCATACCAGGAAATTCCCCCGGGGGGGGGGGTTAAATTTTATTATCCGGGGGTTAATGACACACTTGGGGCCTTTTTTAGAGGGTATTGTGTCTGTGAACATAATAAATATTCCTCTGTCCTCTATCTTACTTATTGGACGCCTTAGCTAACGCTCAGCCAACTCCCGAAAGTCACTGAAACCTTTTCTGTAGATCACGTGATTTCCTAAATCCCGTTTTTTAAAATGTGTTTTCGAGTTAACGACCAACCGTTTTAGCCGCTGATTCAAGCCCGGAATGATAAATTTTTGTTAGGCGAAAATGTACTAATTATTTTCACTTAATCGCGTTTTGCGGTCAAACTAAGGGAAATATAGTAAAAAGTCACTGGACCTTTTTTGTAGGTCATCTTATTTCCTAAATAAAAACGTTTCGTCTTTATTTTGGACCTCCGACCAATAGGTTTCGCGCTATCGACCCCCAAAAAACAAAAAAGTTTCGCGGTAAAAAAAGCTTACAACACAAAATTGTACATAATTCACGTTTTTTCGGCCAAACCAATCGAAGGATAGGGCAAAAGAATTACTGGACCTTTTCTTGTAGATTCGCGCAATTTGCTAATTTGAGTGGAGGTCAATCAGATTTGAGCTACGGACCAACGGTTCGGCCGCTATCGGGCTTTGAAAACATTATTTTTTATCGAAAAAATCTCTGGAATTTCAAATGTTCGAGCCGTTTTGTCGCTTAAACCTTGGGAAGATAGAGCAAAAAGTTCATTAGACCCATTTTTTGTAGTTCACTTCATTCGATGACCAATGAATTTTTCCGTCAGATCCGAGCTACGCTCCCAACGGTTCGCCCGCTATCGGGGCCTTACAAAAAAAAATGCCTCCTGCAGGGGTGAAGAATGCGCGATTTTTTGGGAATTTTTTTTGAGGGGTTGAAAATGACAAAATTCTCACTTTTCGGGGATTTTCCTGGGTGGTTACACGTGGGAAAAGACTATCTGTGTACCAAATTTCAAGTCTCTAAATCATCTGGATAGTAGGTTACGAATTAGTTATTCGTGAGTCAGTTCAGCAGGTCAAGTCAGGTAACATGCGGTTGTATAGTATATTAGAT
>NW_025783538.1:0-29417 GCF_021130785.1 Homalodisca vitripennis
TTACCGGGCGTTACAGCTTTTTCATGAGTGACTCCGGAGGCCGCAACCTAATTATTTAAGACGTTGTCACGTTCCAAAAGAATACAATACTGAGCTACGTGCTAACATCAGATATATTTACTACTAGCAGTTAGTTACCAACGGCTTCACACGCAATATCCGTAGTGTTTGCACGTATATGAGTACCCTCTGGTATGAGTGAATTGTATTTCCGACGCCAATGTTGAGTTTACCTTATTGCCGCGACCAAGAAAATCTGTTAAAAGTGTAATTGAATCCATTCTTAGCATCTTTAGTTGCATAGTTGAATTTCCACGTTTCCCTACTTCTGTTGAAGATACAAATGCGATAGATTTTATAGCAGTCTTTAAAATGTATGCTAAAATGTATGTAACTTTGTCTAATATCTGCATTTTAATATTGACCAGTTTTTGCTAATATTTGCGTACTCAATATTTGCCAAAATGGACAGTTAGAATCAATATATTTATTAACACTTAGTTTTTATTTGAATATTTTCTTAAAATTAATCTACGCTTTCACACTAAAAATGTGAAAAAGAATTGTAATTAAATGATTGTGTTTGTCATAAAACAATGCTTACACAGAACAATGGATTATATCTAACGAGCTCTTTAAAATTAATAATATTTGTTTGCCGTAATGCAAACTTTAGAGATCAAGATTGTCATTCGCAATTTTAGAGAACAGTTTGGTGTAGGACCTGAGGGATTTTCTAAATATTAACTGGGCAAATATTCTAAACAACAGACCTTAATAATATCCAGGTAAAATTTCAGTGCAATCGGTTGAATAATTTGTTGTGTAAAAAGCGTAACAAATAAACAAGCTCAGTTTCGTATTTTATAATGTTATTAGGATTATTTGATATCAAAATACACGTCTTCAAGCTTGGGATGTTGTTAGTTAGATCTTCATCACGCAAACAACTTAAGTTTTAATGAAGTTACTCAAGTTAAGCGGTTAACATCTTTGTTAGGCACTGTCGAGTTTGTGTCATGTTAAACTAACTAGCTGATAATAAATACAATACAGAGCTCACTGCAATTGTCAGATATATTTCCCTATTATTTGGTTATGGTTTCTTTTTATACTTTATAGCTTTCAACTTATACTTCGGAAAGTTTAAATAGAAACTACGGTATTAGCTTTGTAAAAAGTTATTACCTTTTTAGGAACCTTAAGGAAGGTTTTTGTATACAACACTTAAAAACTTACAGTCAGACAATAAATAATCAATTATACCACCAATCACGCTACTAGATAAAAAAAACTTACCACTTCCGGCTGGTTAGTTATGGGGAGTGGTGTATAGATGGTTGTTAGTTAACTTACAACTGAGACTTATAATTAAAATAAACTATTACGATGTTTGGTTTCATGTTTGTAAAATTAAGTATAATAATTTTCATAATTATTTTTCAATATTTTCAATTAGATCAATTAGAATTAGACCAATGTAAAAATATTCACTAAAGCTCACCCATATTCCATAGAGTAAACATACACCATCATCCAACTCAGTGTTCCTCATATATAAATGAAGCTTTCAAGCAAACATCCAAGACTGTTGCTCATTTACTTATTAGATTATCGTGTGAAGAGACAGACAGACAGAAAATGAAATTTTTCCAGGCCTCTCGAG
The DNA here is from genome assembly GCF_021130785.1 of Homalodisca vitripennis. Classification (NCBI taxonomy): domain Eukaryota; kingdom Metazoa; phylum Arthropoda; class Insecta; order Hemiptera; family Cicadellidae; genus Homalodisca; species Homalodisca vitripennis. The sequence continues at coordinate 1,667 of NW_025783538.1, forward strand.
TAATAGTCTTCGCTAAATCTCAGCGAAATAACTATACCAATTTGAAATGATAATAGAAGATGGCAGGGTTCCTTTTATAATTTTTCCTACATCTCGAGTGCTAGGGGATAGACTATGTGCTCTTTGAGACAGCAAAGGGCACTTTGTCATAATCACTTCCAGATCTGTAAGGACTGTAATGGTTTCAGGTAATCAGTCCACCTTTCTCAAATTTGGGAGTTTGGGTGAATTCAGAAATGGCCATTGATATCATCAATCAAATGAATTTATTCTTTTTCCTATTACGTTTTCTACACATCTTCGCATCCCCTCATATTGCTTACAGCATTACCCATGTAAACCCATTTTACAATTCAGCAGCTACCTCAATGTGGGTCCACGTTAATTTTGTAAAATATAAGTTACGTTCAATGCTAGTACGTAACTTAAGAAACTGAGATTGATTGATTAATATTACTCTCTCCCCTCTTCGCTCACTTAACCAAAATCAGGATAAAACTTACAGTTTAATTAAGAACTATCTATTTACTGTCCTATTTATTTGAGTTTATATTAAAGTGTATTTAATGAATCGCGTAAACCTCAACAGTTTCTGAGAAGGAAAAGTTAGATTTTCCTCAACATTAGCTACAAGATATCTTGGTTGGCCGATTTCACCCTTTGTGATCTCAGCTTTGACAAATGAAGTCTAATTTACCCTTGGACTGAGTTTGAAAGCAGCTGAAACGGCTCATTTCCCTATGACTAGGGAGACAGAAGTAACATTTATGTTACTATCGCTTGTTAATAATAAGGACTTTGATATGTGTAAGAAGGAAAATTGATATGTGTTACCTTTATAATAAAATAATTTCGACACTGAAGTTGCAGCATGTTACGAAGTTTAAACATATACATAACTATGTATTTCACGAAAAGGATTAGCCTACATATTTGAACAGGTACTACGTGAGTATACATCAGCCAATTTGGAACTTACCTGTGTAATTTTATCAGTTAATTTATAACACAAAAATTCAATATGTCAACTAAAACTAAGTTTGATTAAGTCACATCTTAAATTTAACCTATCGGGATATATAATTTCTAAGTTATTGCTCAGCACATTTTAATTTCAGTAAAAAATACTCAAATATGTAAATTATACTGTATAAAACGATTAAATTCAACAATTGTTTATGAAGATTCAAAAAATCAATAATTATATTTATTTATTTTTGTCACCAGTTTTGAGATTAAGTTGTATTTATTTTAACAAAATACCATAAAAACCAGTATTTTTTTTCTTTTTCGAAATAGCTCCTAATAACGTTTTTGGGGATTCTTATAGTTTTTTATACATTATACAACAAACTCAGCTATATCGTGTGAGATTTGAATTAATTATAAGTATAGCTATGTTCTAACGGCTTTGGAATGTTTAAACGTTTAAACTGAACTCGAAAGTAACTTTACTAATATGCAAATTAATGAGAGAAAAGAAATAATAATAACAATAAAACCCAAAACCAACATTAGGGAGTACTTCGTTGTATGGTTATTTCACGAACCATTTAAAAGCAATCGACGTGGCTGTGTATTTGTCCAGTTCTCTTCCTATAATGTGAAATCCTGCTTTCCATTTCATAAATACGTTCTCCAGCTAAAACTTTTAACTTTTTAAAATACCAAGATCACTAGTAAAATTTCTAAATCCAAACAATTTTTTACTGAAATAATATATGTTAGTGTGTATGTCTACTATTATAATTCTTATTCTACTTAACAGTGTAACAGCTATATATAAAATAATTTACACTGTAAAAGGATATAATTTAGTTTTTGTAGAAATCGATAGATGAAGTTTTTGTTGATAAATAAACCGATACTCAGCCACGCTAGTTTTTGTGGAAGTCGAAATGGGGGGGGGGGTTATGGAAAGGGTTAAAAATATGAAACGATACTTCTCAAATCGTATATTTTATTAACTTGACACAATTAAAAATAAACGCCATGACGAACATAAAAATCAATGAAAACTTTTCTCAGTTTTATAATTTGCCGATGTTCGCACAATTACAGTTTATTATCACACACAAAACAGTAATTATATCACTGTCATACAACTAAATAAACGGACAGAATGTCGCAAATTTCGTGTGTGTATATATTATATGATACTGATTTAATATTTATTTAATAGTCTGACGGTTGGTTTGTCCAAGTTAAAAAAAAACCACTTACTAAGAAAAAATCAAAATTTGATATGTTTAACTCTTATAATACCCCCCCCTTCTTCAAACTTCACTATAGTGGGAATGTTTTTCCTACTGCAAATTTATCTATCGATTTCAAGAGAAACAAGATTGAAAACTGGCCTTCGACTCCTGGACTACAACTGAAATCGTAGAATTTGTCTGTTTATACATTATCCGCATGCAAGATATTTTACAAATCTGATCACATATTAAGGTTTATTTTTTCCAAAACATTTAAAATACCGTAGGAGCACATGTAAAAGATGAATATTTTCGTCTTTCTAAATATGTAATAAACTAAATATCTATTAATATATTTACCTAATAATTTACACCTGTTACATTTTATAACAAGACAATTTGGGATAAGTGGTCTTACGAAACCAGTTCATCTTCCGCTTAGTGCAGCGACTGAAATCTCAATCTGGAATCTGGTGTCCTTGCTCGTCTAAAGAGATCCAAAAGTCGATGAAGAAGAAGCTGAAAAATAATTCTGCTTCGTTTCGGTGTCAGAACCACCTAGAGTTCAAGATAAAGTACAATCTCGATGCAGAGGTGTTCCCATTGTTTCTTCTGGTGCATATTCGGCGCAGAGAAAAAAGTCAACTAGTACTAAAATGGTGACTGTTTTAAAACTGTAATGCATATACTCACAAAAATCACTAAAAAATTAGTTTACAGAAACATGTATAATATTTTTTACTAAGATGTAATGGGAAAGGCAACCATTGCAGGATATTATTAATCTTGATTAAACTAAAATCAATCTTGGATTAACCTAACATTATCTTTACAATTTGTAACCTTTAACATTTCAACGTTAATTATGTTTTAAATAGTAATTCTACCTCTACTCGTGTCAAAACCTGTACTAATTGAAACAGGAATAATATTTTTTTTTCAAAAGTTATAATTGTATACTTACTTGTATAAGTTAGAGCATACACTATCAAAAATCTGTTGGCAAATTTTATGAAGCACTGAGTTTCCTGTTCGACAAAAACTGTCCTATTTGTTTTATTACAGATCTTATATTTATAATAATGTGATGGACGATACGATCCTGGATGTATTATGAATATTAAAAAAAACGTAACTCACCTGAGCGAGCTAATCAGAGTCTTGTAAACAAAACAAACTACTGTCATACAAAAGAGTCTAAAGTTCCTGAATGTAGTATGAACATTAAAAAAGACATAATTCACCTCTGCGAGCTAGGCAGAGTCCTTCATGTAGGAAAAAACTTATGCTGTAATTTTGACGCTATCAGATCACCTTTCAAAATCGTGCTTCTTGACCTGAAACCCCCCCCCCCCCGATACCGATTTTCATTCACATTCGCCGAAAATGACTGGGGACGAACGATACCCCCTTTTCCGTATTTCCACCACGTTGGAAATGAGTGTGATAATTTGTAAAACTGATATCATGAAGGTATACTCCTGTATACATACTGTATATACGTACTGTAAATATATTATTACGAGTATATCGTATATTAAAAGTTCTTGTTAAAATCATTAATTTAATTTAGTGTAATATTAAAGGTATTTGACTCTCGTGAATTAATCGATACCCCTTACCAGGTAAATCTATCTAGTAATAAAGGAGTGACGAAATAAAACATAATATATTTAAATGGAGTTTATTTTCCACACACTTTTCACTTCAAATAATATAAATTAATTCATTTGAAGGAATAAATATAACAATAGTAGCTCTTATTAGGTAACACAGTATTTAAATAACTTATTTATTATTGATACAGTTTGTCTTAGAATTCTTATGGTCTTCCCATTTATAAACGATGTTCTGACGTATATCTGATTCCCGACATCAATGAAGACGTTTGAGTTGTGAGGTTAGCACGTAATCTCCTGTGGACGTAAGACAGGAAATGTTCTCGGGTAAGTGTATAAACTGTCCTCTGCGGAAATTGAAACCACCAGACATACGACGAGTCCAGTTTATAGACTTTACCTTGTGAGGTTAGCACGTAATCTCCTGTGGGCGTAAGACAGGAAATGTTCTCGGGTAAGTGTATAAACTGTCCTCTGCGGAAATTGAAACCACCAGACATACGACGAGTCCAGTTTATAGACTTTACCTTGTGAGGTTAGCACGTAATCTCCTGTGGACGTAAGACAAGGGAATGTTCTCTCGGGTAAGTGTATAAACTGTCACCTGCGGAAATTGAAACCACCAGACATATGACGAGCCCAGTTTATAGACTTTACCTTGTGAGGTTAGCACGTAATCTCCTGTGGGCGTAAGACAGGGAATGTTCTCGGGTAAGTGTATAAACTGTCACCTGCGGAAATTGAAACCACCAGACATATGACGAGCCCAGTTTATAGACTTTACCTTGTGAGGTTAGCACGTAATCTCCTGTGGGCGTAAGACAGGGAATGTTCTCGGGTAAGTGTATAAACTGTCATCTGCGGAAATTGAAACCACCAGACATACGACGAGCCCAGTTTATAGACTTTGAGTTGTTAGGGAAAAGACTTTAAAGTTCCTCAAACATTTTGTGCATTAATTGATTTCGTATAGAAGAATAAAACTGTGTTACGTACTCGAAACACGAATAAAAAAATTGTAAACGTAATGGTTTCATTTTTCAATATTATACATATTTTACCGTATACTGTTTTATATTTACAATTAATTCATATGTTAAGTACACGGCTAGCCTTATTTTTATGTGCAAAGAAACTTTTCCTTTCGATTATATACATAAAAGAAAGTTTCTGATGTAATTGAAATTTTAATAACTATAATCATATGTTTTTATTAGAATTTTTTTTATTAGAATATTCTTATATATTCAAGTTGAAACTTATAAGTTATAAGAAAATATAGTTTTGTTTAAATAATAAAAGAGTATTTGTTTTAATGTTGGTTATAAAGTCAAGGTAATAATTAAAGTAAACTGTTTTTATTGGCTTACTATTTTAATTTTACAATATTTTAAAGATTTTTATGGAGAGGATATATTCACATTATTTATATTTAATATAATAACTTATAATGGTTATGTTTCTAATGTACACCGACATTTTATGATTAAATAATTTCTGATCATAATTGACACTCTTAAATTAAGCTTTAACCATTGAAACGCTACTGACTACCATATAGAACTATATTGAACTAATGAAGTTAAGGTATAAATCAGTGCTATTTACAATAACTGTTTTCAGAATATGGGGATGGATGTGCAGTTGTTTTGCTAATACTGTACTCGATGGATACAGAACTAATGAAATATTCTTTATATAAAGTGGACTAGTGGAGAGTACATTAATGTGCCCAAGACAGTTCTCGTTCTTGCCTCCGCCAGAAACAGTTATACCTTATCTATCACGTGACAGCGATATTGTTTTCTCCCAAAATAAAAATAATTAACGCATTTACTTCTACAACTTTCACTTCCAATATTGTAGGTAATGGGGGTGCTTGAGAGTTGGAGACAAATTCCATGTATTGGGAAGTGGTTATGTAGGTTTCTTTAAGAATAGATATAATAGTGGATATTTTCTTGAGTAATTTGAGTTGTAAGCTTAAAAAATGTAAATATCAGTCGAAAGTTGTAAATAAAAATATATGTGAATAAACACATGTGATAATGCTTACTAATTGTACAAATCCACCTAGTTTTAAAATAAAAAAAAATCCTTTATCGGATTCCTATAATAAATCAAGGTTGAAAACACACCACGCGAATCTAAAGACAAATTCAATTTCCAACAAAGTCATTTCCCAGCGCCACTGAGATATAAAACAGATCGTTAACAAGACTTTCCGCGCTCCTGAGCCTCGCTTAACGACAGTATCAGGGCATCACAACTTCCTGGACTTGGAATGGAAAAATGCCTCAAGAGATTCATGTATTCTGCTGCTTAAAAATGTGGGAGGCTAATGCACCCCAAAACTGAAACTGAAAGAATTTAAAAAATTTCTTGATAGGCTTTGAGTGTAATTGGTTCCCAGGAGACCTCCTAATTATTTAATTAAAATCTTAAATTTTTATTACTAAACTTTTTGGTAATTTAATTATGGCTTTACTAAATTAACATAAAAACTTGAATTAGTGTATACCTTTATGTAATTAGATCAAAGATTACTTTAGTTCTTGTAGTGAAAGCTTAGGAAATTTTTAATTAAACTATACATAATTGTAGATAAAATGAATTAAGGCAGGTAGAGAATTAAATGGTATACGGCCTTGCGTTATCAAGTCTTATTAATAATAACATGATATATCATTTGGTTAAACATTATATATACAGGGTGTTCTGAAAAAAGGTGCCCATAAGTCAGGGCGTGATTCCTCACATCAAAATAAGAAAAAAAGGTCTAATTAACATAGGTCCGAAAAATGCTTTAGTTTACCATGTTATACAGGGTGAAAGATTTCGTCTGAATTTCAGTTCCCCTGCTGCAACGAAGCCCTACGGGTATTTTGTTGGCTGTTAATTAAGATGTACAATTTAGCGTACTTTATGTAAAATGAACTGAAAAATTGAATAAAACCGTTTCCAGACCTGTAGCTACAGTAATTTTTAAGATATGTGACGAAATACGCGAAACTTGGTCCCGAAAAACAAGTTAAATTTAGGTTTGAAGCAGATTTACTATGTTAAATGTACAATAAACACAAAATATTTTTTCACGGTACTTGTAGAAAATTTAATTTCGAAGAGAAAGATGTAAAATAAGTCTATAATAGACAAACGCAAACTTTAAAAAAATAATCCTTAATTACATACAAAACGCATGAAAAATAGACAAAAATCTGTTAAGCTCTCTACAAATGTAATATTGAAATTAAAACAACTGTTTTATTAAAACAAATTAATGAGTTACTATTATTTTTTATCAAGTAAATATTTTTAACAATCATACATTATCATACATAAAAAAGTTATCTGAATTATCATTCAACAAAAAAGTTACACTTGTCCTAAAAAACTAACCACGTCACAGTAGATGTTCAAAAATGTTTCCCCTCATTCAAAATACAAGCATCCAGCCGTCTTCTCATAGACTGCCGAACTCTTTCGAAGATCCCAGGTGTCTCACGTATCCTTTGAATCCCGTTAACAATCCTTATTCGCAACTCTTCTATGGTATCCACAGGCGAGTCGTAGACAAGCGTCTTTAAATATCCCCATAAGAAAAAGTTCTAGAGGATTGAGGTCAGGTGACCTTGCAGGCCATGCTACTGGGGCTCCTCGACCAATCCATCTGTTTGGATATGCTTTCATTTAAAAATTCTCTTACTTGTAATGTGTAATGAGCTGGAGCTCCATCCTGCATGAAACCACATGTTGTTGCGTGTGTATAGTGGCACATCTTCGAGTAACTCATTCAGATTAGTCGTCAAGAAATGTAAATAATTTTCACCATTGAGCGTATCAGGTAAAAAACTAATAAAAATTTTATTACCCAGAATAGCAGCCCATACGTTTATAGAAAAACTGATATTGGTGACGGTTCTCTGAAATAGCACGTGGATTTTCAATTGCCCACATGTGAGTGATGTGGGTGTTAAGAATAGCCATTCTTGAAAATTTTGCTTCATCAGTAAAGATAATGTAATTTAAAAAATGTGGATTTCTGCACCTTCGGATAAGCCATTGGCATAGCTGAACACGAGGAAAGTAATCTCGAGGCAAAAGAGCCTGGACCCTTTGATAGTGATAAGAATGCAACTGCTGCTCGTGTAAAATCTTCCAGACAATTGAATTACTAACACCGAAATCCAAGGCTAGTTCTCTAGTACTTCTTCCAGGATGATTCTCTATTTCGTCCAACACGCCCTCCTCCAATTCAGCTGTACACGTTGTACGTGGCCGTCCTGATCTACCAAATTTTCCAGATTTAAAGGTTCCCGTCTCGCTTAGCCTTCTATGAATGGAAGAAAAATATTGTATGAGTCGGTAACTGTCTATGAGGAAAATGTTCCTTGATAGAGTCGTCTAGCCTGACGACTGTTGCAATATGCAAGACCGTACATTAAATGCATGTCTGCCATTTCACCATTAGTGTACATAATATTCATATTACCTGCCATGATGAATAAGATATTATTAGCTATCAAAAATTAACTTCAACGGCACTCGCAACTAACTTGTATTAAAGTACAGATCAACACACGCACTTAATGAGCAAATGGAAAAATAGCTGCTTGTAATGTTTATTTAAATTATTATAAACAATGTTACATTGTTAAAACATTATGTTTTTAAATAGAAATTATTTTGTTTCTCAAATCAAATATTTTAATAAAACAGCTGTTTTAATTTCAATATTACATTTGTAGAGAGCTTAACAGATTTTGTATATTTTTCATGCGTTTTGTATGTAATTAAGGATTATTTTTTTAAAGTTTGCGTTTTGTCTATTATAGACTTATTTTACATCTTTCTCTTCGAAATTAAATTTTCTAAAAGTACTCGTGAAAAAATATTTTGTGTTTATTGTACATTTAACATAGTAAATCTGCTTCAAACCTAAATGTAACTTGTTTTTCGGACCAAGTTTCGCGTATTTCGTCACATATCTTAAAAATTACTGTAGCTACAGGTCTGGAAAACGGTTTTATTCAATTTTTCAGTTCATTTTACATAAAGTACGCTTAAATTGTACATCTTAATTAACAGCCAACAAATACCCGTAGGGCTTCGTTGCAGCAGGGGAACTGAAATTCAGACGAAATCTTTTCACCCTGTATAACTTGGTAACTAAGCATTTTCGGACCTATGTTAATTAGACCTTTTTTTCTTATTTTGATGTGAGGAATCACGCCCTGACTTATGGGCACCTTTTTTTCAGAACACCCTGTATATACTTGTTGTATAATAATGTATAGTAATCTGGCCTCAATAACAAGAGATACAAGAGAATAATAAGAAGATGAAACGTTTTTTCAAGCGAGATTAAGATAGTTTGTAAAACCAATTACTGTACATATGAATTTTTTTCTAGTTTTTACCATTGGTTTGTGGGAATTTTCGACACCTCTGTAATCTAAAAGCGACATTGAATCGAATCGTGTGGTATTTTATTCGTGGAACGTCAAGCAATAAAAATGTGCTATCTATAAGTAATGTTCTAAGTAAACACACATGTTTTATTTGTAATTTTTAGCGAGACATATCATACTATTTTTGAATTCATTAGAGAAATTAAAGGAATTTAAAAACTATAAAAAATTGATTTTATTCGATTACTTACTTAATATCAGACAAAAATTTTTACTTTATTTTTTTAAGAACCCTTTACGATAATTACTAAATATAAATTGATTAAAAACCCTCTTTTCGTTATTAAAAGTGATCAATGAATTCCGAAGACTTCGGCTGAAGAAGATTCGAGCAATGAACATTGAGGAATTCCGAGTTCTGTTGACACACTCACTTTGCAAGTAATCTTCTGAAAGGTTTTTTGTTATTGCTTCTTCTTTTGTTTTTCCAGTGATGAAAGAAACAACTGAAATATTCCGTATGTTTTTACCTTTCTTCATGTAAGTTTTCCATGCAACCAGAAAAAACAAGTGAGTTGTTTTTTTACAAAAAATACGATATGATCTTTTAACGATATTATACGTATATTAAATTAATTCAAGCTCACTACAATTTCTCTACTATCGTTACTGAGCTAAGAAAAGTTTTAAGAATCAATAATTTTGAAAAGTAATTTATGTTCTTTGAACGCATTATAATTTAGTAAGATGCACTTTTTATGTATATTTATTATAATTTAAAATGGTTTCTAATTTATTACAAACCTTTAAGACATATTAAAAAATTGCACCTGTTTTTCGATCTTAAATGTGAAACAGTTTTCGAAACACAAATACAGTACTAGAAGTAAATTTTATTGAAACTTCATAATACGTTACTTACGCATTAAAAATGTGTTTAATACCGTTTAATTTCAATATTTCCAAACCAATTTTAATAGAAGTTATAATAGGCCGTAATATATAAGCAATAATAATATATACAGGGTGTTTGAAAAGTATGGGTACGGCTTAATATTTAAAAAACCATAGGAGATAACATCTATAAACTTTGCACAGTGTCATATGGCTATGTAAACTATTTTTTCTTGCTATTACCATGACATGCCAACCATGGGGGGACGGCCCACAGAGGAAAACATGGAAATCTTAAATTGAAGCATGGGTCGAGTGATACCTCATTTGAAAGAGCTCAATTAGTAGAGTTGAATGCCGCAAACCGCATCTCAAAAGGTTTATCCAATCAGAAATGGCGGGTTGTTTTAGGTACACATTATGAAGTACATTATGCGCCTACCATTTCTGACTGGATCGTCGTATTCTGATGCGGTTGGCGGCGTTTCACTCTACTAACCAATGTGTTTTTCACTGACTTTTTTAATTAGCAAATTATGTCATAAAGTTATAACACAATAAATAAAACTAAAAAACATCGTCACTCGACCCATGCTTCAATTTAAGATTTCCATGTTTTCCTCTGTGGGGCCGTCCCCCCATGGTTGGCATGTCATGTAATAGCAAGAAAAAATAGTTTACATAGCCATATGACACTGTGCAAAGTTTATAGATGTTATCTCCTATGGTTTTTTAAATATTAAGCCGTACCCATACTTTTCAAACACCCTGTATATATATAATATTGTAGTAAAATATAAGCAGTTACCTGGTGGACAGAAAATACATCTGATTGTTACAACCAACGCAGATGAGTGTATTGTAAACAAGAAAAAATAAAATATAACACGCATTGGCACAAAATGCTATTCAATAATTTCTCACATACCTTCTCCCTTTGTTATGGAACTCAACTAAACTCTACCTAAATAAATATTTGGTTATTTAATTTCAATCTAACGAAACAACAACACATGCCGCATATGTGAATTATTATTAGCACACTAATACATAGGTATATACGAGAAAAAACGTGATCAATACACATTCTTGACCATACTGCCTTCAAATCATAAAACAATAAGAGATTTTTAAAGGAGTTAAGACTATTTATTGAAGTTTAGAAAAACGTTTCTCCATCAAAAAGATCTCCACACCGATTTAATTTTAGAGCATTTTATATAAATCTCTACTCATTTGAGTACAATTTTTGTATTACTTTATTTGTAATTAAAGACTCTGAATGCCTCAGGCTACTGTTTAAAATTTAATACATTACTATTCAATTCGTTCAGAGATATTTTAAAGAGCAGTATAAAAATATGAATTAATTCACTTGTAGAAGAAGACTGTGGCAGCTGTGTCCACTCTACTAAGACTGTCTTCAAGTAGTGATGGGAGAATCGAAATAGTATTCGAATACAGCTCGGATATTCACATATTCGAATACCTCAAAATGAATTCAAATACTTTTGAAATGTATAAAAATTTCTCTGGAAGAACAGAATTCAAAACAATTTTTTCTGAAGTTCATAAATCATGAACCTCAGAACATGTGAACCTCATGAACCTTTTTGTGACATGTTTGCAGGGGGCACAAAAAGGTAAAGGGATTTTCCCACCTTTTTGGCAGGGGCAATTCCAAATAACCAAGAAAAATAGATTACGGGAAGGAAGTAAAACAAGTCTAAACTTGTTTGGTACAAAAACCCAACCCAGATAGAGTATTCAAATATATATTCGACAACAAGGGTGCTTTTGAATACACCGTATTCGATTATTTTAAGTATTTGATTCTCCTATCACTATTTCCAATGACGTAAACCAACAGTCAACCGGAAAGAACGGAATGTTTATCCTACCGGAACATGCAACCGGAAGTAAACTGTCTCAAATATCTCGGTAACAAATATTTACCGCAATTTATTACAATTATATATATATATATATATATATATATATATATATATATATATATTTTTTTTTTTTTGTTAAATAAACAACACACTAGTAAGACTAGTATAGGAAATTAGCAAAAGGAAATGTTGGAAACTTATTCTTTTTTCCAGTTGGTCGGAATTAAATTTCTGGTGTATGCCTTCCATAGGGAATAGATTTTCAGCAATGATTATATTCTTTCAATAATAATAAACTCTTTATTGTAAGGCTACTTAAATTTTATAAGCACATGCGATAAAAAAGTGACTTAAGGAGATCGTAGTTTCAAAAATCATAATATTTAATTTTTTTTGCAGTATTTAGTTAACAATTGATATAGACAAATCCATATCGAGACAATTTTATGAAGGCATATCCGCGTATAAATATTCGGATAATGATATTATTACTTTCATGAAATATTGTTAATTTACGGAATGTATCCAGATAACAATATTTTTGTCGTTCTAGATATATATTAGTATTCATAAATGCGACATTCTCTTCCACACATTATACACCACATTAAAGGAGTTTATAAAACTAAATAAAATGTTCGACAACAATTTGTAGAACTACCTAAATTTTTAGTTATAAAATACTATAATAATACTATCCGAATATAAATATGCTATTTTGTAACAGGAAATGGGACATTTCTTAAAGTTAGAAATTTAAGACTACACTAATTAATTTTTCTCAACACAAGGAGTTCATAATTAATTTGTCAGTTAATTAGGTACTAAAATAACGAAGGCGTGTAAAGTGTGTATTGACGAAGCTTGTTAACTGGCAATCATGGTATGGTACAATTAGCTCTTGAGATTTTTACCCTCTTGACATTCTGTACGATATTCATATTGAATATACAATTATTTTAATCTATCGAATTATAAAATAGTATAAAGTATAACACTTTAATCATATTTAAATATAACAATGTTAAAGAATCGAATTTTTGGATTCAAGCAAATATATCACTTTCATAATTTCAAAAACAGTTAATTTTTGAACGGAACATTTTTGACTATATTACCCTGAATCTACGAAATCAAAATATTGGAATAGAATTTTGGAGTCAACAATTTTTAAACTGTATTTACACTTTTCTATGGTAAGGAAAACACTTTTTTCCGTGAAGTAAAAACATTTTTGTGCTTTTTAGATCATGGGCAAATTTCTGTATAGTTCATGCTAGATGAAATTGAAATATACTGTTAAAGCTGTACTGTGGTTTCCACTGGTGTTAAAATTTTAGGTATAACCATTTAGACTGAAAAAGTTGTCTCTCTAACCTCTTTTCTTTATTGAGAGTCGATTGTTTTTAACTTTCTGTGATAGCTCTGACTGAAAAATGTATCTCGTAAGTGCACATAAAGCTGTGGCTTCTATTACAGTTACTCTTATGATAGAATCCCTTGGTCAACACAATTTTCTTCTTTGTAGTTTACATGGAAAACAGGAGTAATTGTTGAAAATTAGTCTGTCTTTCTATTTTGTCTGTTCACGCAATGTCCAGGAAACTTACTGACCTATGAACTTAAAATTATTCATGAAGCCTTATTTCTATATGAGGAACATTGAATACGATGTTGGTCCATGTCACTCAATGCGACATGGCCGAGCGTAAAGCGATATTTGTACATTATTCCTATGAGTCCAAGATGGTTACAAGAAAATAGCCGAATAAATATTTTTGAAACAAACAGAGTTTAATCACATTATAATTTAAAACGCGACCTTTGTATTTATAGACTAAAACAACAATACAGGGTGAGTGGCTCTTGGTGTGACAAAATTATTTGGGTTATAATGCAATGTAAATGTGATACAATGGCGGTTATAAAAAAGTCTAACTTCAAAAATTAGGTCTGAAATGAATTATTTTCAGTTTCTCTAAAACAACCCGTGTTTTTTGTACGTAATCTGATAATACTCAGCAACGTATAGACATATGTGAGCAAACTACAAAATTTTTAGTTTCTCCGTTAAACTTTCGATTTTAAAAAGTTATCGGTTCAAATGGTAAGAAAAGAAAATTAAGCTTCAGGTCGATTAAAATGGCAAAATTGCTAAGTTTCAGAAAAACTTAAATATCATTGAACCCCATCTTTTTACCACACCTTGTACACAAGAATGTGTCAAGTGATATTAAAAACTTTGCCATTTAATAGGCTTTAAAATGGTATGCCATATGACCATAGTTAAGTATTCGGTTACCTACTTTTATTGGTTTGAATATTAAAAAACATGCAAGCTACAAAAAGATTAAAAACAATTTTAATAACAACTGTACTTAATTTTTATGTTTTATCAAACTGCCTCATAAAACAGGGACTTTAAGATTTAAAAAAAAGTAAAGCAGTTTAAACATTAAAAGTCAAATAATTGCAGTTCCATTCTCAAAATGGCGACCTTCCTTTTCTCACACAAGCTCTTGCTCGCTTTCTCATTGCTCCTGCGGTCATTTCAAAAGACAGTTATTCCCGAAGCCTTTGAGCAGCCAGACAAATTCTCCCTCGTAATTTTTTTCTATGTGTACTGGGGCGGAATAAACTTCCTGCTTAAAAAACCCCACACAAAAAAGTCAATAGGTGTAGGGTCGGGAGTTCGGGCAGGCCATGCGACAGTTCCCCCACGTCCAATCCACTCGGGATAGTTTTCAGTCAGCCATTGACGTACTGTTGCATTAAAAATGTGGAGGAGCTCCATCCTGCTGGAATATAAGCTCGTCTCTTTCAACATTGTTCAAATTGTTCTAGAAGGTTAGGTAGGTTCATGTTTGCAAAAAATCTAAGTAGATTGTTCCATTTACAGTTCCATCAAATATGTGAGGGCCAATCAGTTGGTCGCCTAAGACTCCACACCAAACATTAATACTAAAACGCGTTTGAAAGGATTGTTTCCCTTGTCCGGTGTGGGGTTTTGTTGATCCCAGTGGTGCATATTATGACAACTGAAAATTCCTGCTCTTGTAAACAATGACTCATCAGTCCAAAGGATTTTTCGAAAAAAATGACGCTGCTCTAGGTCTCTGTTTAGCAAACCCCAACGACAGATTTGTACTCCAGGAGAATAATCAGTTGTTTTCAGACCTTGAACAGGCGTAAAATGATATTTATGGAACTTATTCTAATGCAAAATGTCCAATACCTTCAATTGTGATACAACCTACGTCTCTAGCAAGTTGTCTACTACTAACTTCTGGATATTTCCGAACTGAATTTAGAACTACTTCATCTAATCCTACATCATGAAACTATGTGTCCTACTTCGCTAGGTCTTTTGTGAACTGTACCTCCCTCCACAAGACGTTGATGGACTCTTGAGAACACAGAATGACTGGAGTCGGCGATCAGGGTAACAAGCTTGATACTCTTTTTTGGGCAGTACGCGCATTTCCATCACAAAACCCGTAAATAAAGTTCATATCAGCGTATTCTCGAGTAGTGAACTCCATGTCAGCCTACACTTGACTAAATTGAGCAGAAAAATAGATTATTGGAGGTATAACTAATTCATGTGGACACTGGTCTTACAAAACAAGATAAGGAATGAATGTACAATACTGGTGAAAGTGATAAGATAAGGAATTAAAAAATTGATAAAGGATGCGACCATTAATCCATAACTAGCATCCACAAATTATTTAGAACTGTTTTACTTTTTTGTAATCTTCAATTCCCTTGTTTTATGAGGCAGTTTTATAAAACATAAAAATTTTTTTTTAAGTACAGTTGTTATTAAATTGTGTTAATCTTGTTGTAGCTTGCATGTTTTTTAAATATTCAAACCAATAAAAGTAGGTAACCGAATACTTAACTATGGTCATATGACATACCATTTTAAAGCCTATTAAATGGCAAAGTTTTTAATATCACTTGACACATTCTTGTGTACAAGGTGTGGTAAAAAGATGGGGTTCAATGATATTTAAGTTTTTCTGAAACTTAGCAATTTTGCCATTTTAATTGACCTGAAGATTAATTTTCTTTTCTTACCATTTGAACCGATAACTTTTTTAAAATCTAAAGTTTAACGGAGAACGGAGAAACTAAAAATTTTGTAGTTTGCTCACATATGTCTATACGTTGCTGAGTAATATCAGATTTACGTACAAAAACACGGGTTTTTTTAGAAAAAACTGAAAATAATTCATTTCAGACCTAATGTTTGGAGTTAGACTTTTTATAACCGCCATTGTATTACATTTACATTGCATTATAACCAAAAAAATTTTGTCACACCAAGAGCCACTCACCCTGTATATTGGTAGTCGGCGATAACATTTGATTACAGTGTACTCTGTGTATTATCGTTTAAACATTGCTATGAAATCTAAATGAGTCATAAAAAATGATAACGTATTATACATGAAAATATCTTGAGGAAGTTTTCCATCTGTAGCCTCTCTATGGGCATGAAACTTCATTCATACTTTTGGACAAGAATGAGTTCTATGGACTGTGTTTATCAAACCACAGAATTTTGGCTGGTCGTAGAATCGTGTCACTCAGTAGTTTGACATAATTTTACTTTTGCTTCCTGGTTATAAATACATTTTTTTTACGTCTACCGTTCTATCTACCAATAATGTAAAACATTTTTGCACTTGAACCTTAGCGAAGCTTGTTACGTGGCAAAATGGTACTCTTACCTTGCAAAATTGTAAGCAAGAAAGGCAACAATAACTGTTGATTAGACCGAGGAGAGCTTACTTTAGCTTCTATCCCGACAGAAAACAATGCAGGTGTTTGCGCGTGTTTGCTCAGACTAAAAATGGCACCGTAAACCGCTTTTCTCAGACGACGTTGTTTGAACTTGTTCCAGTAAGCCAGACATTATTGATAGCGTCTCTTAAGCTGTGGTATTATCGCATTGGTACATTCATCACCCGTATATTTTATATTTCATAACTACTGTCAAATAGTAGCTTAATACATTTTTATTAAGTTGGTCCTCTGAACTCGTATATAATTAATTTTTGTCAGCAATTTGAAAATCCTATTGGCTATATGTTTCATTTTAGTTACGAATTTGATTTGTATTCCCCATTATCGAATAAGCTTTTGAAATGAAAAATTTAGAATAAAAATTATAAGATTTATTATTTACTAGACGACTGACTTTGTAAAGACCTTTTAGCATGATACTTGTAACATGATCCTTTAAACACGATCTGTTTTAAAGGATCCTAAGGTGGTTGGTACTGTTTTATGCCACATCGTTAGAGAGAGAAAAATACAAAAAACCAGGAGATACATAGCCTAAGCTACGAATTAACCTTCCTTGTATAAGGTATGGATTTTTTAATGTGGATAAATATATAAATATATTCCAAAAAAATGTATTTATAAATAAACAATATTTTTTCTAGTTTTACATATGCACACCACAGAGCTCTTGGGCGTTTCTGTCACGTGTGTTTAAACAACTGAACTAACATAGGATCGGAAGACCGAATTGAATATTCACTTTTTAATATTCATTACATTAGCACAAATAGTAATAAAACAGCATAATTAAGTTTCAGAAATTTTGATTCCTAAAAAGTACTTACTACGCCGGGACTCGAAACCAGCTCTGTTCCCGGTTATCATGTTACTACTATACCACAGAGCCCTCGATACTTATGAATTACTTATTTTGTATTGATATTAAATTACGCAATTCTAAATGGAATCAAAAATATGTTCCCATTATCACGCAGTAGTCTATTGTTTATTATTATGGTCAGGGTAAATTTCAAAATAATACTAGTTTTTTTTATTATTGAATTACTAGCCTCATAGTAGAGGATTCAATTAACCCATTTTGCTGTGGGCTTAGTAATATTTATCGTATTCTGTCTTAGGAGATATTTAAAATATTTTTATTCAACTCAAGACATATAAAATTATGTTGAAACAAATATGCAACTGATTTTAACAGGGTTTAATCTGAACCATGGCCTCTGTAAATACTATAATTCTTCTAAATATTATTCGATCATTTTTGGAATTTTGTTGATACAATCATAATTTGAACCTTTCAATATTATTTATAAAAATGTATTTCTGTCTCAATGTGTTTTGAAATAAATTAGGTAATATTAATGATCATTGTACTTATTTATGATGCAGTACCGTGAAAACTCGAGTTTCAAAAAATCGCAGGGAAAATATTTCTTTACGGTGCTAGTGTAACGACTTGCACTTAAGTCACGTTTATCACTAGGAAAACCACATTTTCCCGCTAGAAGTTAAATTTAATATTTTTATATCCCTCAACATTCAATATGGGTAAAAACGCTTCCGTTTGTATTGATTATCATACAGGAATACTGCAGTATACTGCTCATATCTTCCTACTTTTACCTCCAATTAATGTCTTCTCTCACTACAAATTAAATGATTAGAATTTTGTTTTTGATTATCCGTACTTAAATATTGAAATTTAATTTCTGGAACCATGACATTTGGAAAATCTTCACAATTATGTATATTTTTGTAACAACTTCATAAAATATAACATTCATTAGTAAGCTCATTCATATTTGAATTATCGACGTTAAACCGTATACAAATTTTAACTCCAAGTACGTCACTAGATTTATGGGGTACTGCGTGTACGACTAAAATAGGTTTTATGAATTTTACTGATTAACTGTTACGTATTAGTTAATCTTACCTGTTAGCAATAAGTCATGAAGGCCGTGTAAGTTGTTTCCTCGTTTTCCACTGCATTTACGACGAATCAAAATAAAAAATTTTGTTTTTTTTAAATTTGCCCCAAAAAAAATTTATTTCCATTTTCTGTCTTTGAATATTTATTTTTTTTAGAAAAAAAATTTTTTAAAAAAAAATTAAAATTTTTTAAAAAAACAAGTTTTCAGGGTTTAAATTTAAATTTTTTGTAAAAATTTTTTTTTTAAATTTTGTTTTTTGGATTTTTTTTTTCTTAAAATTTTTTTAAAATTTTATAAAAAATTTTTTTTTAAAAATTTTTTTGAAAAAAATTAGGGAAATTTTTTTTTTTATTTTATGATAGTGAAAAAGGTTAAAATGAGGGAAAATTTTTTTGGGGAGTGGTTGATTTTGTGTTTTATGGGGGGAAAAAAAAATTTTTTGGTTTTTTTTTTTTTAAAAAAGGGGGGAAAAATTGTTTTGGTTTTTGGGGGTTTATAGGGGGTTTTTTTTTTTGTTTTTAAAAAAAATTTTTTTTAAAAATTTTTTTTTGATATTTTAAATTAAATTTTTTTGAAAGGAATTTTTTTTTTTGGGGGTTTTTTTTTTTTTTTAATATTTGTTTATTTTGTTGGGGGAAAAAGATAAAATTTTTAAAAAAAGAAGGGTTCCTTCTAAAATTTATGAATTTTGAACGTTAGGAGTAAAAATTTTTTCAATTTGGGCTGGGTTTTTTTTGGGCAGGATTTTTTCCCCCCGGGAAATTTTTTTTTTTGGGTAAAAACCAGTTTTTGGGCCTTTTTTCTCCCGGGGTGTTTAAAAAACCCCCCCCTGGCCGAAAAATTTTGTGAATCCCAAAAAGACGTTTTTTTTTTCCCCCTTTGGGGGAAATTTGGGGAAAAATTTTTTTTGGGGTTTAAATTTTTCCCCCTTAAATTTAAAAAAAATTTTTTTGTTTTGGGGGAAAAAATTTTTACATTTGGTGAAATAAAAAAGGTAAACCCCAAATTTTAAAAAAAATTTTTTTAAAAAAAGGGGGAATTTAAAAAAATTTAAAAATTTTTGGGTTTTTGGGAATTTTTTAAAGTAATTTTTAAAAATTTAAAGTAAAGTAATTAATTTTTAAGTTTTTTTTTAAAAAATAGGGGGGTGGGATAATAAAAAAAGTTTTTTATTGATATTTTTAAAGGATTAATTTTTAAAAATTGGTTGAAAGGAAAAAGGGGGGAAATTTTGGGGGGGGGTTTGGGGGGGGGGGTAAAAAAAAAAAAAGGAAAAAAAAAAACACCTTTTAAAAGCTACTCAATTCATTTTACTCTTAAAATTTCCCACCATCAAAACACAAGTAAAAATACATTTTTCACTAAGTTTAAAAACCCCTTCCCCGTGATGACTTTAATTGGTCTAAACAAAAAAAAAAAAAAAAAAAACACACTGCTACATTTAAACCCCAAAAATTTGTCAAGTGTCCCAGGTGCACCGGAAAAAAATTAAAAATTTAAAAAAAAAAAAAAAAAAAAAAAAAAAAAACCCACCAAAAATTTTAAAACAATAACGGCCCAATTCCACCCAATATTGGGCTAAGGGGGGGTTTCCAAAAGGAAAACCAAGAAATAAAACAAAATAGCTTTTAAAATAAACCAAAAAAACCCAAATAAAAAATTTATAAATTTTTAATAACGGAAACCCAATAACAAAATAAATAAATAACAAATACAGGGTATCCAGATTTTGACTATTTGGGGGTTTCATTTCCACCATGGAGGCCATTTTTCCAGCAGAGCAAAAAACCCGGAAAAACTGGTGTCTTGGGCCCAAAACCCAGGGATGAAGAGCAGCGGGGTGGCAAGATTCCTCTCTTGACCCGTCGGGGCCCAAAAAAGAAAACAAAACCCCGCTTTTTAAAAAAGTGGGAAAATAAATAATAAATAACTTTTAAAAAAAAACTAAAAAGTTACAATAAGACAGTTTTTTCCCACAAAGTGAAAAAAATTTAAAAGGGCCCCTTTTCCTTTAATAAAAAAAGGGTTAAAAAAAAGAGCGCCTCAAACGCACAGTCATGCCTTCTGCTGAAAAAAAGGGGGAACTTCATTAAATTTTAAACTTTTAAAAAAACATAAAACATGACCGGGGGGAAAAGGGGCCTCAAGAATTAAAAGGGGGCCCCTCAGTGTTTGAAAATTTTTAACATTTTTCCCGGGAAAAAAAATTTACTGACAACACATAAAATTTTTAAAGCCGGGAAAATATTTTTTTTTTAAATTAATTCCTTTTTTTTTCCCTGTAAAATTTAGACCTTCAAAATTTCAATATGTTTTTGAATTGGGAAAATTTTTTCGGAGTTTTGGGGGTTTAACTACAAAACCGACGTTTTCCCCCTTTTTATTTGTTTTTTTATTAAAAAATAACCCAAAAAATTTTTTTAAAAAACCCCTGGCTTTTTGGGAAGGGTAAACCCCCCCCTTTTAAAATTACGGGGGGTTTTAAAAGGGAAGCACTGGGGGAAAAAAAAAGGGAAATACAAAAAAGGGGTTTTTTTTCCCCGGTTTTTAAAACAAATTTTTTCAGTATTTGACTTTTTGAAACCAAAGGGAAAAAAAAGGGGGCATACAAACAATGCTTACTTTTCAGGAAGAAAACCTAAGAAAAAAATATGACTGTAAGCTAGGGAAAAAAAAAGGGGGGACTTTAAAACAATGTTTGACTTTTTTGGTTTATCAAAACCAATTAAAAAAAAAGTTTAAGCATTTGGGAAAAAAAATAAAAATACCAAAACAATGTTGGGGCTTCCCCGGTATAGCACCTTTTTTAAAAATATAAAAATTTTTAAAACTTAGGAAAAAAAAGGTCCCCAAAAACAATGTTTTCTTTTTAAATTTTTAAACACCCCAAGCATATAATAAGGTAAGCATTGGGGGGGCAAAAAAAAGGGACATACCAAAACAATGTTTTATTTCCCCCAAAATGGGGGGACCCCAAAGTACGTTTTAAAAAGTGTAAGCGGGGAGGAAAAAAAAGGTCCCCTAAAAAAAAGCTTGACTTTCTTTTTGAAAAACCCAAGAAACATAAGGGTTTTAAGCGTTGGGAAAAAAAGGGACATACCAACCCCCCAAACCCTTTACTGTCAGGTTAGGGGGGCAGCCTAAGTAAAATAAATGGGGGGGGAACCCTTAGGAAAAAAAATACATACAAAAAAATTTTTTATTTTTTGGGATAGGGCAACCCAAATACATAATGGGGAAAAGCGTGGGAAAAAAAAGGGTTTCTTTAAAAACAATCCCTTTTACTTGCGGGTTTATGACACCTTTAAATACATTTATAACGGGGAAAAACACCCCGGGGAAAAATTTAAAACTTGGGAAAAACCCGGGGCCACCCCCACAATTTTTTCCTTTGGGGAGACCCAAAGCATTTAAAAAAAAACCCCCTTTTCCCCCAAAAAACCCCGCTCTTGGGGGTTTTAAAAATATTTTTGTAATTTTTTGGGCCCCTTTTCCAAAGGGGAAATTTTTTGTATTTTTTTAAAATTTTTCCCCTTTTCACGGGTTCTTTTTTAGCCCTATTTTTTTCCCCTTTTGTCTCATCTAGTGCAAAAAATACAAAATTTTAAAAATTTAAAGGAAAAAATTGGATACCTATTAGAAAGGGAAAACCTAATAACCCTTTTTCTAAAAAAAACCCCAAAACCAATCAAAAAGTATTTTTTCAAAATTTTCAAAAATTGTGTTTTTTTGGGGGTTTTTCCAAAGCCTGGGGGGGGTCCCCCCCGGGCCCCCTTTTAAAAAGGTGGCCGGGCCCCGGTTTTCAAAAGGGCACGGCAGAGTTTTTGGCCCCCGGGGGGGGAAGGGGAAAAGGGCCCGGCTATTTTTAAAAAAACCCCCTTAAACAAGGGGATTTCTATTTCCAGATCCCCGCGTTCGTACATTCGTTTTATTAAAAAGTTTTTTTTTTTTTTGGGTTTTTTTTTTTTAAATCATTCCCAAAATTTAAAAAAATAGTTCAAAAAAAAAAAAAATTCCAATTAAAAAACCCTTTTAAGGTTTTTTTTTAAAAAAATTTTTTTAAACAATTTAAACAAAATTTTTTTAAATGAAAAAGCTTTTTTTAAAATTGGGGAATTTTTAAAAAGTTTTTAAATTTAAAAATTTTTACTTTTTTCCCCCATTTTTTAAAAATTATTAGAATTTAAAAAACCCCAAATTTGGCCCCTGTTTGGAAAAATTTTTCCCCCTTAGGGGGAGGGGGAAATTAAAACAATTTTGGGGTTAGGGGAAAATTTTAAAATTTTAAAAAAATTTCAAAAGAATTTTTAAATTTTTGGGTTTGGGGGTCCCCTTCATAAAATTTTTAAATTTTTTTAAAAATTTTTAAAAAAAAATTTTTTTTTTTGGGGGAAATAGCCCCCCCAAAAGGCCAAGGGAAAATCAAAATCGACGATTCCCCCCCCAAAGGGGGACGAGTTTTATTGTTAACATACTAAGATGTTTATGTGAAATTTTTCTTATGAAATATGGTTTTTAAAAATGCTCATACAAGAATGTGGGACGTGTGTTAAGTAAATAATAGATTGGATTCTGGATTTTAAATTTTCTGGGGTGTAGGTGCCCTTTTAACTCAGCAAAATTCCCTGAAAGGACAAGTCAATTATAGACCTCTATTTTGTCTCTAATCTAATAAACTGGGAAAAAACGAAAAACGTTTTGGGCCACTTAAAAGTAACAAATATCACATGTTAAAATGCCTTTTGAGTGGGATTTAAAATCAGGTTTTTCACATTTTTTTCTTATTTTGATTTTCGTTCCTTTCCCGGGTTTCTCTTAAGACTAAGATGGGGGAGATTTTTAAAAACCACCTCCCCGTTGTCCCCCTGCGAGCCCAAAAGGGGGGAGTTACTGATAAAACACCCTTTTTTTTTCCAACTTGAAACCCCCATGTTTTTAAAACCCAAGGATTTTTTGAAAAAAGTAAATGGGAAAAACATTTTTTTTAAAGGTAAAAAAGGTTTTCGGTTTGGGTTTTTGGTAGGAATTAGTTTGGGTTTAAAAAAATTTTCTTGTTTGTGAACGGCCCCATTTGAAGGGGTTTTTTTTTGGGGGTTAAAACTTTGGGTAAAATAAAAACATCTAAGCTATTGGGCAAATACTGTTTTATACCCAAATTTGGTTTGAGCCTTTTTCCCCCGCTATGGTAAAATTACTTTGTTAAAATAATTCCGCAAAGTATATAGTAACACTTTTTACGCCCCCTTTCCCGGATATAGACGTGAAGTCAATAAACACCCTATAAACAAACATTATTTTAATGACATAAGAATTCAATATTTTTAAAAAATATTTTTTTAAAAAACTTAAAAAAGGAAAAACTATCTTAAACAGTAAAATTTAAAAAATGTAAAAATATAAACATTTTTGTAATTCCAATATATGTAAAAATGTATCTGTATGGGTCTCTTTAGATGAGTTAAAAGCTTTTAACTCAAATGTGAATGGCCGCCATAATGTAAATTTGTATTTGTTAACACTGACTAACGAATTAATTCAATCTATGTGCAATTACTGCCTTTTTACCTAGTTAAAACTGGATAGTAAAAACATTACGGAAGTTATTGTGTTGCAGCAGCTCGCGTTATATTGCATAAGCACATACATACATATACAGTATATGTATAACGAAGTATCTTCTTGTATACATTTTTGGATTATGGTGGTTTTAGTTTAAGGGGTTCATAATAGGAGAAAATCCAAATAAATTCTCCCAAAAATTCTGTTATAAGGGCGATGAAAATACGCAGATTTCTATAAATCGGCCTTAATGCCGTGATGTTTAATTATACAATCAACTCGAAGCAGCCTACGCTGGGAGAATCTACGCTGGTTTAACGATAAATCTAAAAGTTAGAAGGGTGTGTTGATGGAAAGGCCATAGTAAACTGATTAGCTGCCGTCAGACCAAAGTGTGATGCGGTGGCAGGTCATGATTTACTTTTTTAGTTTAGCCAACGATTATTAAAATTTCTCTAAACTTCAGCCATTTATCAGAAAGAAGAATGAGATTGTTTACTCTCATTACAATTGTATTCATATAATTCGCTGGAAATTTTAAATTGCGAACTTTCAAAACATAGTAGAACAATGAAACTAGATTGATAGAAAAGGTTTTTAATAAATTTGTGATGGTTATTCTTACAAAAATAATACATTCATGGATTAAATGAAACTAACTTGTAATTTATTTAAATGTAACTTGGAATAATTATTATTCCTTGCAGGTATTGAACTTTTAAAATTAATATATTATTCCTTAAATAACAAAACTATCTAGGATTTTCAACGGGAACAGACAACCTCTTTTTTAATTGTGTATTTTGGATATAGGCCTTGTATAAAATTGTGAGCTTATGGTTTGAGAAGTTTCTTTCTACAAACCATAAGTCCTTTTCATTAACAATGAAGTAAATGTTAAGTAAGCAAATAATACGTTTCCTAATGTTATACAACTGTGATATTTCTATGGAAAAATTCGGAACTAATTTAAGGCGATGTGTATTCTTTCACTTAATTAATAATATAATGTATGCATACACTAGTAGACCTTTGAAATATTTATTTATTATTTATTACTGTTCACACCAATCCTCAAAAATATTACAAAATTTGAATTGTGTTAGTACCTACTGTTTTGTCAGGTAGTGAACATGAAACTTAGAAGACATGTGTATACATTGACAAAGCAAAATCAATAATGCCAGATTTAAATTATTTGTATATTTAGAATATATGGTATTTTAATATTATTTGAAATAAATTTAATTTCAATATTTATTCGTGGAGTACCTAATAATGAAAAATTAGTTTCAAAATGTTCTTTTTCGAAAAAATTAAATAGTATTGGGAAAATAATGTTTTACTAACTAAATTTTTTAATTTTTCCAATTGCTATGTGTCTTCAATGTATGAATTGATAAAACAGAAATAAATAATATCAGATATATATTAAATTCAATATTGCTATATGTACATACGATTTGTAATAACATATTTTAACAAAAAAGTTTGTGAATGAATTACAGTTACATTTTAATGCTATCATTAAATTCAATATTGCTATATGTACAACGATTTGTAATAACATATTTGAACAAAAAAGTTTGTGAATGAATTACAGTTACATTTTAATAATATCTTTAGCCATATCTAAGAAAGTTATATTATATTGTTGGCTTAATTTAAAACAAAATGTTTAGGCTAAATTTATGATATTATTTTATAACTGTGTAATAACTGTTTGTACATATTTGATAATTTGTTAAATATATGAGGAAAGTACCTAAATTTAAATTCATAAATATTGCTCTTATTAAATATTTTTGACTATCTAAAACGTATTTTATTCCAGACTTACATAAGTTATAGAAATTATCTTTACATATTAATTCCTAGTCAAGAAATAACTGAGCGAATTAAAATATTATTTTCTACTAATATTGGTGGATATAATGAATAAATAAGGATCTTAAGTACATTTATAAATCCCAAATGTCTGTCCGTTTTCAAAATATCGCATGGACAGACATATTATATATTATAAGGTTTCTCTAGTGCCTTTCTCTAGTGACTTCGCTAACGCTCAGCTATTTATGACCAACGTATCAAAGAGAGATTTGTAAAAAATCATCAGATTATGATTGAAATCTCGTATACTTTACTTGCTCTCAGAATAACTTGAAATTTAACTTCTATGCGTTTCAAAATAATTATTAGCTGTAAAATTAGATTACTAAATTTACAAAAATACCAAATTTCTCTAGGTGGTCTAAAAACCACTGCATTTTATAGTACAAGAAATGTTACAGAAATGTTCCAGGAGACTAGAGTGTTAGTCTCCTTTTGCGTTATGAAGTTTTAAATATTTCGGTACTGATCTAAGTCACTAGAGCTAGTTTAGTAAACTTATAATAAACTACCAAAATTGGCTCGTTTGTTTTGGGCTACAGGGACCTGCAAAAACCCCTCGCCCTATAACATCCTGCTGTTAGTCGTTATATAAAATCTTCCTGTTTAAAATTTTTTTGTTGTTTTCACTATTGCCTATGGAAAAATGTTGTTTTCGCTGCATTAATTCTGGGGTTAAAAAATGACGTTTTTATATATGGTTCGAAAAATTAATGTATTCACCATTGTATTGGGGCATGTCAAAAATTTAAAAAAGAAAAGTCATACAACGTTTTTTTGGCCTTTTCCTGCACCCTTACCGGGGTGCCTGTTTTGTTTGTGTTTTTAGGGGAAAAAAATATCTTTAAAATTAATAAAAAATATAAAAATGCAACCGTTGGGAATATGTTTTGTGTAAAAAAACACCCTCTTTTAAAAAGGGTTTAGAAAAAAATCATATCAGGTTTTAAAATAGTGGGAATACAAAATTGTTTCAAATTTTTAATTACTAAAAAGGGGAGAATTTTTAAAACTGTTAATTATAATAAAAAAGCTGGGTTATTAAAGCAATTTTAAACAGGTTTAAAATCGATTAGTGTACATATGTGGTGACACAAGGACTCATTAAACTTTTTTTTTTTTCCGATATTTACTTTCGTAGGGGAAAAAAACGCTGTGGGCTATATAAAAAAAAAGTTTCTCTATTTATTGTGAAACTTGTTCCCAATCCCCGGAGTGATAGTATTCGCTAACGGCCCGTTAAAATTTTTATTTTTAAAATTTTTTTCGATAGTAAAAAATTTAAGGGTACTTGGGGCCCCAGAATCGAAGTTTTCACCCAATGTTTAGAAACGATCCTGAAAGTAACACCCCTTTTTGATATTTTAAAGGGGGTTTTTTATATTCATAAAAAAAGGGGGGAACACAAGTCAGAATAACAATTTAAGGTTCTGAAAATGGGGGTTTTCCCTGGGAAAGGTTACAGGGCCCCACATCTTTTACGCGAGCTGAGCCGTTTTTGGGACAAAGGCTTGGGGGCTTCGACTCGGAAGTGAA
>NW_025783539.1:0-28588 GCF_021130785.1 Homalodisca vitripennis
CCGAACATAATATGAATAACATTGGAGCTGGAACGATTTTAAATCTTCTAAATTATTTCCAAACTACAAATTATACATGCAGCAGCACTACAACAGGAGGCGGCGTAGTTATCTTGGCCAAAGAGAGTTTAAAGATGAAACAACTGGTTTCCACAAAAATAGATGTACTGTGTCAAGATAAGTTGTTTGAATGCTGTAGTGCTAGATTTGAAACAGACAAGCTTAGCTTTTTATTGGTAGGAATATACAAAACCCCACACAATTCGAAAATTCAGAGTTTTTAATTCACCTGAATAACTTGTTTGAATTTTTAATATCTAAAGGAAAGTATGTCATCATCATGGGTGATTTCAATATTGACATCCTTGAAAATACAAATGAATCAAAAGAGCTAAAGAATATTCCTTTTTAAGAAAATGGAATGAAGTATTTAATTGACTTCCCAACTAGAGTCACTGCCACGTCTAAGACATGTATTGATAATATAATAACTAATATAAGTATGGATCAGTTAAAAGTTGAAGGAGTGGTAACTGCACTATCAGATCACGATGGACAAATAATAGAACTAATGAATTTTCAAAACAATACAAATAATCAAAATTTAAAATTTTGGACACGAAATTTCTCTCTAGATAACATGAATTTATTTAAAATCACTTTTGGAAAAAGAAAATTGGCTAACCCTTTTTGAATCATCTATTGAAAATAAATACAACACTTTTCACAACATTTTTCAATATTATTTTAATTTATCTTTCCCGAAAATTCTAAAAAAATCCAACAAAAACAAAAAACATGGATTTCAGAAGAACTAAAGGAAGAGAAAAATAATCTCATCCATCTAAACAAATTAGTTAGAAACTCAGGCTTAGAGATGTTTAAGAGAGATCTTAAGAATAAAAATCAACAATATAAATGTAATTTAATGAATGCAAAGCGAAGTTTTTATGATGAAAAGATTAAAAACTCTGAAAACATAGGTAAAACCTCATGGGAAATCATAAATAAAGAAACAAAGAAAACTTCATCCAAGGTAGCAGAGAAAAGTTATGTTTTAAAAGTCTGATAAGGGGACTGTTTCAGACCCTAGCCAAGTGGCAAATAGTTTTAATAATTATTTTGTTAATATTATTGAAAACCTGTTAAGTAGTATGCCCCCAACTCATGATGAAGATATAACTCCTACCAAAATTCCCGAATTTAGGTGTCCCCCATCAGATGAAAAAGAGGTAAATGATATCTTGAACTCTCTAAAAAAACAAGTGGTCTAGTGGGTACGATGAGGTCCCCATTAAAATCATTAAATTTGCAAAAGGACCCCTTAATAAAACCCTTAGTACATTTAATAAGTGCCTCTTTCATCTCAGGGATTTTTCCTAGTCAACTCAAAATTTCAAAAGTGATACCAATCTTTAAAAAAGGTGAGGAAACTGAAATTCAAAATTATCGGCCGATATCCATTTTACCATCAATTTCTAAAATTTTTGAAAAAGCAATGTATTTAAGACTATTGACACATTTAGAAAAATATGATCTTTTTGACTTTGAACAACATGGATTCCGAAAAAACAAATCTACCATTACTGCTTTAATTTGCTTTATAGAATCAATTATCGTATCAATGGATAGGAAAAATAAAGTAGCTGGAATCTTCATGGACTTGTCAAAAGCTTTTGACAGTATTTCCCACATTAAAATGATACAAAAATTGAACAAATTAGGAATAAAAAAATTATTATTTAAAGTGGTTTGAATCCTATTTAACAAACAGACAACAATTTGTAGAAATAGCCAAAGTAAACAACAAACAAATTTTGAAATATAAATCAAAACCAGAAAATAACTAAGTATGGGGTACCCCAAGGGTCAATTTTAGGCCCATTGCTATTTATCTGCTACATAAAATACATGCCTAGGTGTCTTAGTCAAATTAACCAAACAAAAAACCAACTCTGCATTTACGCAGATGACTCCAATCTTATTATCTCTACAAAGACAGATACAGAACTAGAAATAAACTCTTTTATTCAACTATCAAAATTACAAGAATTCTTTTTTAATAACAATTTAATCTTAAACGCTCAAAAGACTAATTACATGTTGTTTACAACAAAACAAAATAGGAAAGATAGCCAAGTCCAAATTCATATTGATACTGAGGTCATATCCCAAGTTCCTAAAAGCAAATTCCTAGGTATTTACATTGATAGCCATCTGAGTTGGGATCAGCATATTGACCATGTCTTAACTAAAATTAATTCTGGAATTTATGCTCTAAAAAGGTTGTCTAACTTATGTAATCTAACTGTATTAAAAAGTGTATTTCATGCTCACGTTCAATCGCATGTATCTTACGGAATATGTGTGTATGGAGGTACATCCAACCAAAATCTCCATAAAATTTTAATTTGCCAAAAAAGAGCTGTAAGAGCAATGTTAAATTTACATAATGATGACTCGGTACAACAACATTTCATTGATTTAAAAATTTTAACAGTTTTATAGCCTGTATATTTTAGAATGTATTATTTATGTCAAAATTAATTTAGGACAATTTTTAACACACAATGATATTCACCATTACGACACACGTAATAAAAATAAAATAGTTTTGGATAATCATAGTTTAGAATTGTTTAAGAAGAAAACCACATATAATGGTGTAAAGTTTTTAAATCTTATTCCAAAAGAAATTGGCGAAATAAATGATCAGAAAAAATTCAGGTTATTGCTAAAGAATTTCTTGCTTAAAAATGATTTTTTATACATTTGACGAATTTTATAGCCTAAGAAACAACGTGCAACTTAATTGAAATTTTAAAAATGTTTTCGACAAGGTATTAAAGGATAGATTTAGACATTTAACTACAAGGTTTTAGATAAAAATTATATCTGGAACATACTTAGATATAGTCTGATGAATTGTGACACTATTTATTGTATTTCAATGTACAAATATGAATAAAGATTATTTGAATTGAATTGAATATCCCTCTTAAAACTGAGGGAATACCTTCTGCCACATGGAAATCATTAGACATTTTGTCACTGCATTGGCATGGTTTTGCAGATGTAAGTGAACTTGGTTTGTGTCTTGAAGATGAGTTTTGTATATAGGAGGAGTACATGAAGATCTTACTATAAATTTATTAATTTTAAAATCTTGGTGTGCGCCAATAAAAGGTATTTATAATTGACCACTACAAAGGCTGAACATTTAGTGGAGACTCTAAAAGTTGATCATGAAATCTATATGGCCGATAACTTTCAAACGGGTTCACTTAGGAAGTTTAAATTTTGTGTCAATCTGAAGATGGTATCACATCTTCTAAATGGTAAACAACAGTCCATTGAGAGTTGTTCTCTGGAACAAGACGATGTCTGCTGAGGGGTAAACTTGAAGCCTCTCATACTGACCTGAAATCTGGAGTATTCTTGTCACTCATACTACCAATTTCTATTAAAGTTAGATATATATTGTTGCTATTTATACAAGTATCGTGTACATGTTTCAGGAGGTGGAAGTACAAGCAGTGACGACTCTTTGTTAAAAGCCCTATTACAGATCAATTATTCACCAGTTTGTAGAAGGTCCTTGGAGGAGATACCATCACCTCAGAGGCCTTCAGTCGAGAGAGGTACTTTACGTAGAAATAAAATTGGTAGACTGCTAATTTTAAGGCTTACTAACTTTGAAAAGCTTGATAATTCATTGATTTTTTTCATGTGAGCCTATCAACATAATTTTGACACGATAAAATGAAATGAAAAATGCTTTTATTAGTGAGGAAGAGTAGGCTATCAAGCTCTCTATATTACTAAACAAATTGGATTACTAAAATTATCAAGAATTGAATACAAAGTAAAATTATTAACCTGTAATTCTTTTAAGAAAAATACAAGGTATGTTCAAAAAGTAACGGGAATTAAAATTTTTTAAACAACCAATTCATTTATTTGTCTAAATTGTGACCTTCACAATAGATCTCATTAGATATTATGTACTTGTACCAGTGCTTCTTCCAATCCTTAAAACTCAAACTCGATCTTTGGGATAGCCTTTAGCTCTTTCAGTGATGCAATTTTAATGTCATCTATGCTTGTAAATTGACGGCCCTTTAAAGTTCTCTTTATTTTTGGAAATAAAACCTCACATTGAGCCACGTATGGAGAATATCGAGGTTGGGTCATATTAAAGTACTGTTTTTGGCCATAAATTCACGAACAAGTAATGAAGTGTGAGCAGGTGCATTGTCATTGTGCAAAAGCCAAGCATTATTTTGCAACAAATCTGGGAACAAAATTTGCTGCCACATGTTTCATACCTAAAACATTCAAAAACATTTCATGGCATGCCAAAATCATCAGTGACTTCTTTGATCGGAATACGGTGATCGTTCATAACCATTTCTTTAACTTTTTTCATTGGTTGTTGGTGTCCAGAGAATTTATCATCTTCAATGTCTTCATGGCCATCTTTGAAACGTTAATACCACTTTTAAACCATTTTTTACTCATAACAGACTCACCATAGGCCTTTGTTAACATTTCCCACACTGTTACAATCTATTTCATTTTTCACACAAAATTTGATACAAATTCTTTTATCCATTTTCTTAACAAACAAAAACCGCAGAGTTCATAAACCTTGCCACTGAAAAAGTAAACAATGAATACAGCTGGAAATTTTATTACACTTCAGGAGCATGAGTAAACCAATATAATAAAAACAATCTTGAAAATCAAACTCTCCTAACCTGGAAAACTTAAAAATATCTGTTACTTTTTGAACACACCTCGTTTAAACAAAATGACTTAATTCATGTAAAAACAAGAAACTAAAATCCTTTTTTTTCCATTAAATTATAAATCTCATGTACGCGACATTTATACCTACCTGACAACCCCACAGGGCTCTCAACAGCAAGTCCTTGACCATTGTCCTGTGTTCACAATCCTTAACTTCTATTATCATAGGGGAGAACATTCCAAAGGTGGCAAGCCTGAACAGTAAATGACACATTAAAAATTGTTAATCTATGAATTGGAATTGATAGTAATTGGTTTTCCTTTTCGTAAGTCGTTCACTGATATTGGAAATAAAATTGATATGATTAGACATATAAACAGGAGTTTAAAGATTTTATAATTAAATGGAGAGCTGGAAAAATATAGATTTTATGTACTTCTTGAAGTTTTATGTTACTAAAAATATGATTTACTACGCTTGTGATGTCTGAGATTAAAAATTATTCTAATACAGCAGTTCTTAGCACGCTGGAGTCTAATTGCTCAACAATCAAATAATAAGCACTTAGATTGCTCTTAATAACCACCGAACATAAAAAAGTGTTAAAATAAAGTAAAAAAAACGTTTCTCTTTGGATTTTTAACATCACACATTTACTTTAAGCTTTTAACATGTTATTAAATTTTTTAATTTACCAATTTTAGGTAAGGAGTAAGAAATTTACGTCCTGAAATTTTACTCTAATCTATTGTTCTAAATTAAACGACGTCTTCATTGTCTACAGAGAACTCGACAGGTGGTTCACAAACTTCAAGTGTCTATCCAAGTAAACATTTCTTGGAAAAGGCGTCAACTTTGTACAAGTTGAGAAGAGTGACACCTCCACGGTTGAGAAAGTCACCTATACAAAAATCACCTTTTTCAACAGGTAACTTAAAAATTCTCTTGCTCAATCATATTCATTGAACATACTACTAAAAATGAAGTGAAATTCTAAAATTATACTGGGTGTCCCAAAAGTCCCACCCCCCTTTCTAAATACCTTTGGGGGGTAGTTATAATGACAAATGATGATTTTTGCGCTACATGAGAACTTAGCCCCTCAACCCAAAATGGGGGGTGGGGGGGTCAAGTCAAAATTTTTAAATGCAAACCCCCATCAAATGACACTTCATTTTAAAGGTCTTTATAAAAGAAGAACAATGCCACAGATTAGAGGTCTCTATCTCAATCCAGTACGAATCAACGGCTTGTCATAGTTTTATTGAATTCTTAACTCATCTGTTCAGACTTATTCTTAATACTAAGTAGTGCTAAATTAAACTTAAAACAATTAAACTTAATGTTGAAATCTTACCTCAACCTTTTTTAACCTCAAAGTAAATGCTCAAAATGGCCCCCATTTTCTCATCCCTACGGGACTGGTGTGAACAGCCAGTGTACGCGGTTTTACATTTTTCATGTACCCGCAACCATCGCTTCACCTATCAGCCCCTCCTATCCGCAAATGTTTGGGTGGTAGTTGGAAATGGTCGGCTCTGTCTACCTGCTCTTTCGCTACGAGTCGTTGTCTGTTTCAGGCCTCTGAAACAATATTCTAAACTGCGCGCGCTGTACTAGTTCTACAACACTCCACTTAGCACTGCTCGCCGGTCACTAACAGCGAGTGTTTCTAGCTTTAGCCGCTACGTGGCACATAAGTTGAGATATTTTAAATGGAAACAATTTATAACACTGAAATGTTTATCTTCTCAGAAGGATTCATAATCAAGGCTATTACTGACAAGATTAATAATGCAAGCATTACATGATATAATTTTTTATCTCTATTGCAGTGTAATTAAATTTTAATTGTATGTATGAATGTTAGTTTTTACTTATAGAGAGTGTTCCTGAACTCTCTATCAACCTTTTCAGATACTTTTCTTGGATCAAGACAAGCTGAAATATATATTTAAACTTTCAAAAACTCAGAAATTACCAAAACAGCTGCCATTTTGTTTTTGTACTGCACAATTTTTAATTTGAGACCGACGTTTTGTAATAATTTGAAATTTTGTATACACCTTCATGTTATGAACACCTAGTTAACGAACAAAATAGTTATTACAAGCTTTATTTACAAAATGGCGGCTTCTTAAAAACGTTAAACATCAAAATTTTTAATACCATACAATTGTTACATATAACTTATACTATTTAGACAATTTAATTACAAATACATTTAAATATTACAATATTAAGAAACAACCACCATTTTGAAAATAAATCTATTAAAAATATGATTCATAAAGATATATAATAAATTTCATCTTATTACAATAAACCGTTCTAATATTAAACATTGTTAAATGTATAAAATAAAATGTCAGCTGTTTTGAGTAATGAAATGAAATGAAATGAAATATGCCTTTATTCAAGAGGCGGAGTTAGGGCTATTTAGCCCTCTCTACCACTCAACCTCACATAATATACAGATATATATATATATATATATATATATATATATATATATATATATATATATATATATACATATTTACATTTAATGACCTTAAAACTATAACAAATTCCATTTTAAATTTAAATTTAACCAAAATATATACTACTATGTAATAATTAAAAATCAAATTTATCAGCTGAATATGTAGAAAATTTTCAAACAAAGATAAATTAAAACTTAAATTAACAATTTACTTTTTAAATAATTTCTTGTTATTGCTACATTCATTCTCTCAAACACACAGCCTGACCACAAGCACGCCACGAGCACCGCCATCCGCCACCCCTACAGACCGCCCAGCAACAAGTCCCTGACCCCCGCCCCAAAACGAGCCCGACCTTCTATAATAAGGATATTATCAGGAAGAGAGTTCCAGAGGCGACATGCCTGAACAGTGAACGACCTACTGAAGAAGTTCGATCGATGAACAGGAATTGAGAGTAATGTGGATCCCCTTCTCGTAGGTCGCTCACTTATATCGGAAATAAATTTGAAATTTTCGGACAGGTAAACAGGTGACTTGTTTCTGATAACTGAATGTAGAGTTGAAAGAATGTGAAGTTGGCGAAGTTGTTGAAGTTTCAGAAGTGATAGCTGTTTGAAAAATGGAGTCACATGCTCATAACGTCTGAGATTGAAAATAAATCTGATACAATAGTTTTGAGCACGTTGAAGCCTGTCCGAAAGCTCAACAGTCATGTCACTGATCACAGCGTCACAGTAGTTGAAGTGTGGCAGTATGAGAGTTTTAACCAGCATAACCTTGACACTGAATGGTAGATATAAAGCAAAACGCTTTAAACTGTGAATGCCAGCAAATACTCTATTACACGTTATCGTAACCTGGTCATTCCACTTAAGACTTGAGCTCATAGTAAGACCAAGATTTTTTAATTTGTTTTGAAAATTTAGTACGTGGTTATTGAGTTCAAGTTTTGGTGCAACGTTGAAGTCCAAACGGTCGATCAATCTTGGGTTTCCCAATACCATTGCCTGCGTTTTGTCTTCATTTAATTTCAGCCCATGTTTATTTGCCCAACAAGCAATTGATTCAATGTCTTGATTGAGTAGAACCATAAATGTGCTCAATTCATCAGGCGAACAGTGTACGTAAATTTGTAAATCATCGGCATAAAGATGAAACTTAGAGTGCCTTATAATAGATGTGACGTCATTAATATAAATTGAGAACAATAGGGGTCCAAGAACAGAGCCCTGTGGAACACCCCGTGTTACGGCTTTCCATTCAGATATATTTTTTTTCCCTTTCTTTGACACATTGCTGTCGCCCAGTAAGATACGATTTGACCCAGTTAACACACTCATCGGAGAAACCATACTTCTTAAATTTGATGAGGAGAAGGGGGTAATAAACACAGTCGAAGGCTTTGGAAAAGTCAAAAAGCAGTAAAATGGTGATTAGTCTCTTGTCCATTGCCAATCTGATATCATCGGTGATTTTAATTAGGGTTGTGGTGGTGCTGTGATTAGGCCTGAATCCAGACTGGTATTTAGATAAGATGTTATAGGTATTCAGATAAGATGAAATTTGTTGATGTACCACTCTTTCAAGGCATTTGGAGAGACAAGGGAGAATACTGATTGGACGTAGGTCAGAAGGGGATTGCGGATTAGACACTTTTCTCAACGGACGAACTAGAGCATGCTTCCAGGTTAAGGGAAAGACAGAGGAATTTAAAGAATAATTGAAAATGACTACTAAAACAGGAAGGGTGATTGGCAATGTATCTTTCAGAAAGCGCAAAGGTATGTTGTCAGCCCCAACTGCGTTGCTGGTCATCCTCGCGAAAGCAGCAAGCACATCAGCCTCACTCACAGGTGTGAAAGAAAACTGGCGGCCAGCAGCCTCTCGAGGAGCAGCCTCCAGCTCAGCAAAATAATCGCTAGCTGCAGATATATTAACAGGGATATTAATAAAGTAATCATTTATAATATTGAGGTCAAACGGAACAGGTGGACTGATATTGGATTTACCCACACCAAGGTCTTTAATTTTACTCCACAGTGATTTAGTGGACTGAGGCTCTGAAAGTGTTGTGTGGTAAAATCTAACTTTGGCGTTACGGATTTGCTGCTGCGTGTGATTCCTAAGACGTTTATATGCCTCCCAATCTTGAGTGGATTTAGAACGTTTAGCTTTTCTGAAGGCGGAATCCCTTTGCTTTTGCAAATTTCTTATGAAATCATTCATCCATGGAGAGGGGGCTTTGGTTACTCTTTTAGTTATGATTGGGGCATGTTTATCAAATAAATTAGTAAGTAAAGCATTAAATTTGATAACCATTTTGTCTACATTATTGGCAGTGGTTACTTCATGCCAGGGTAAAGCAGCAGCATCTGTGAGAAGTGAAGCATGATCTATGTCCCTGTATCTGCGATATTTGATAATATTGGGCTCATTTTTGGGGGTATGGAGTTTATAGGCACAAAAAATGAGATCATGCTTTGAAAGTCCAGGGGCAGGAAATTGTCCGTGGTGTGCAACGTGGGTCGGGTCAGAAACAGCCATGATGTCAAGCCACGTGTCGGTTGTAGCAGTGTGATGAGTGGCCTGAAGTGGTAGCAGAGACATGTTACATGACTGAAACATTGTGGTCAAAAAGGTTTTTTCATATGTGGTAGGCCCTAACAAATCGGAGTTAAGATCGCCCATGACAATGACATGACTGTAACGAGCCATAAGATCGATGAGTGTGTGTTCAAATTCGGCAAGATGGCCGGTATTGGGGGCCCTATAACATGCACCGACTAAAACATGCGTCCCGTTGACACTGACATCCAAAAACATAAATTCAGGCCGTCCCTCTCTAGATGTATCAGATGAGAATAAGATGGAAGTAGGAAACTGAGACTTGACATAAACTGCGACTCCACCACCACGTTTGTGTAGACGGTCGTTCCTGAAAATATTGTAGCCAGCTAAATTAATGCTCTTGTCGCTTGTGGTTGGTTTTAGCCAAGTCTCAGAGACCAAGATAATGTCGGTATGTAATGGCTCAAAAATGGAAAGAAATTCGTCAATATGACTAAACAGTGATTGTGCGTTAACGTGTGCTGCCTTGAGGAAATTGTTGTAGGGAGCGAGAGAACGGCAGAGAAGCGCGGGCAGGGACGGCGGAGAGGCGCGCCCGCTCGGGGCGGGGCTGTCAGAGCCGTGCACGGCGGCGAGCAGGGGCGCGACGACACTGCAGGCGGCGAGCGGCCGGCGGTACACGCGACAGTGACATTGCGGTCAGGACATTTACACACACACGCATACCATAACAAAGAAAAAATAATACTTTATCATTTAATATAAAGTTAAAATTAATTGAAGTTATTACTACTCTAATATTATTCATAATAAATTTAAACATGCATGCAAGTTTGCAGGCTCTTATTGTAATAATAATAATCAGTATTAAAAATGTAAGTGAAGAGAAAAATAAATAAAATGGTAGTGAAATCAAATTTTGTTTAGTGCTATAATAATTCTAATAATAATTTTAAAAAGAATAAATTAATAGTAAAGTTATAATTATATAGCCAATTAAAATTCTTAAAACAAAATAATAATAATTTCGTAGAAATTCATTAGAAAATAAATATTGATGTACAGTGTAAAAGAAAATAAATAAAAGCTTTTTAAGAGTAATTATTGAGTTAAAACAATTTGAATAATATGCTATATTGTTTTGTCTTTTGCACAATACTAATTCTAGAAAAGGTAGGTGCAGTTATGAAAACATCAACAAATGCATAATTTTGTAATCAAAATTGGGAAGATAATGCAGTTATGAGAAAAAGATACAGTTAAAAACCAAAAATAAAAAAATAATTTTTATTGTTATAACATTTTTATATTTTTTTTATTTATTTATTTTATTGCACATATTCATAGAGAACAGAGCAAAGGTCACTTGTGTTAGTGTTACAATTTGTGTTCAATTCAGTGTCTGTTATTACAAGATGCTGGTTCTCCATTGGGTGAACTCTTGCACGGTGTAGTGTGGACGCTCCAGAAGCCAGCATTTTAAGGAAGATTTGAAGTTCTTCTCTGGAAGCTTCCTCAAGGATTCGGGCAGTTTGTTGAAAAACAGCGCTCCTCTGTACGACGGTTTTTTTTCTCAAACAAGCTCAGATGGTGCTGATTGAGGAGGAAGTTGCTCCTGTTTCTGGTGCTGTAGGGATGGTTGTCACCAGTTCATGCTTGGCCTGTTCTTATTGCAAAGAGGATTGTTTCTTGGATGTAGATGTTTACCACAGTCAAGATTCCCAACTCCCTGAAGGCAGCTCGACACGAGTCTAGTGGTCCTAGTTCTTTTAGAATCCTAATAGCACTTTTTTGGATAATAAGTAACCGTTGAAGGTTTGCAATTGTCGTGCCTCCCCAGACGATCAGACCATATTTCAGGTGAGATTCTAACAGGGAGTAGTAAGCTGTTAAAGCTACTTGGGTGCTGCTGATTTGTTTCATTCTCCGTACTGCATATAGGCTGCTGTTAAGTTTGTGACAGAGTTGGTTTATATGGGGTTCCCAAGAGAGATTTTGATCTAAGATTATTCCAAGGTATTTTCCTGTTTCTATTGTTGTTATTTCTAGGACGCCATGGAAGTTGTTTGGTCTAGCTGTTTTGCCTGGTTATATGCAATAAAAGAGTCTATGTTGAGTTGGTCCTTGTCCTTATTTGCTAAAATCAGAGCTGTGTCATCAGCGTACATTACTATTTTGCAGTAGTCCTTAAGATAGTCTGAGAAGTCATTAGTTACTAGAATGTACAAAAAAACAGGTCCGAGTACGGAGCCTTGAGGTACTCCTCTGCTCACTGATAGTTGTTCGGATTTTACTTTCTTCACAGTATTGTTCTCCATATGAGTGATTTCGACTACCTGCTTCCTGTTGCTTAAATAGCTCTTGAACCAGTCTAGTTCCTTGTTAGTGACTCCCAGATACTGCAGCTTTGTAGGATAAGTTTGTGATCCAGACAGTCGAATGCCTTACTGAAGTCCAACAATATACTTGAGGCGATCTGTCCTTTTTCCAGTTTGTCTATTATGGCTTCTATTAGTTGGGCTATTGCTGTTGAGGTGGATCTGTCTTTCACAAAGCCATGTTGTCTAGATGTAAGGAGATTATGCTGTTTGAGATGTCCCAGAAGTCTACTTCGTACTACATGTTCCAAAATTTTAGAAAATGTTGATATGAGAGAGATTGGCCTGTAACTGGTGGCTTCATTTGCTGCTCCGCTTTTATACTTTGGGTAAATTCTTGAGAGTTTCAGATCACTGGGAAATGTTCCTTGAGAGAGTGATTTATTGACAACTATTGTCAGTGGGATGATGATTTCGTGTTTGCATTGTTTAATTAGTTTGGAGGAGATCTCATCCTCACCTGTTGATGTTTTTGGTTTTAACGAGTCAATTATTGTTTCAATTTCTAGTTCATCTGTTTCAAAAAAATTTAATTTTGGAATTTGGAGCAGGTTATTTAGATGTTGGTGTTGGTCTATTTCCATTTTTGTTAAGTGTTCTGTCAGTGGTTGTAGCAAAGAAGTTATTCAAATGGTTGGCAATGACCTTTGGAGAATCCGAGATGTCTTCGTTTATTCTCAAACATTCCAGTTGATTTTTGGTTGATTTTTCTTTTCTTTCATTATTTATAACTCTCCACATGGCTTTTTGATTTGTTGTCAGACCTGTCTATATAAGCTGAGTTGCACTGTTTTCGAAGTGTTTTGAGTTTTTGATCGTAAGTTTTTTTCCTTCGAGCTGTTTCTTTTTTATCATCAGGGTGACCAGTGATGAGTTCTCTGTTCAGGGCCTCCAAGTACAAAGTCAAAGTCAAAAGTCAAAGTCAAAATATCTTTATTACATTATCTTCAAGATAAGTACAGTGTCATAAAGTTTATCTTAAGAGCTAATGCTGTGGTAACATTTTACATTTAGTTACAAATTAGAAGTTCTGTCAAAGAATTCGTTTACAGAATAGAAGGGCCGGTCTTGTAGCCAGATCTTTAGGCGCTGTCCAAAAAGTAGCTTGTCAGTTTTCTTCATTTCTTCTGGCAAGGCGTTCCACATCTTTGCCCCAGAGTAGCTTGTTTTCTTCTCTGTAGAGCTGAGATGGTGTATAGGTAGGCAGTAGTTGTGAGCATGCCTGGTGTTGTGTTGGTGGGTTTGTGATCCATTGCTTGCTAGTTCGGGCATCTTGATATATACGTGTTTTATTGCCTCTAGGATGTACAAATTGTGTACTGTGAGGATCTTTAGCTCCTG
Source organism: Homalodisca vitripennis (assembly GCF_021130785.1). Classification (NCBI taxonomy): domain Eukaryota; kingdom Metazoa; phylum Arthropoda; class Insecta; order Hemiptera; family Cicadellidae; genus Homalodisca; species Homalodisca vitripennis. The sequence goes on from NW_025783539.1 coordinate 13,530, forward strand.
GAAGGCTTTTCTACAAGATTCTCTGGATTGTAAGTTGCTCAGAATTCTGATTGCTCTTTTTTGGAGGACAAGGACACGTTGGAGATTTCTTGCTGTAGTACCACCCCAGACAGCAATTCCGTATTGTAGATGTGATTCGAAAAGGGCATGGTAGGCTATTTTAGCTGTTGTCATGTCACATAAAATTTTTATTCGTCTTATCACAAACAGCCCTGTGCTTAATTTGCTGCAAAGAGAGTCTATGTGTTCTGTTCATGATAGTTTGTCATCCAGAGTAACACCAAGATACTTGGTAGCTGTAGCTTCTTCCAGCTCAGGCAGTCTTCCAGTGTGCTCTTTTCGTCTCCCCAGGACTAGTTGCTTGGTTTTGTTTTCATTCACAACAAGGTCATTGTTGTGACAGTATTGAACTGCCATGTTTAGTGCAATATAACTGTCCACTTCCAGTTGTTCTGCCTTTGGTCTGCCAAGAAGTAGTACAGTGTCATCAGCGTACATTAGAGACTTGCAGTAACCTTGCATATGCTTAGGGAAGTCATTCGTGTAAAGGATAAACAGAACAGGCCCCAACACTGATCCCTGAGGGACTCCTCTTGTGATTGGCTTCAGTTTGGATCTAATTGATTTTGATTTGCCATTTGCTGAATGTGTTATTTCCACCAGTTGGCTTCTGTTGGTTAGATAGCTGGAGAACCATGATTTTGCACTTCCCTGTATTCCAAGAGCTGTTAATTTCCTTATGAGATAGTCATGATCCAGGCAGTCGAAGGCTTTGCTGTAGTCTAAGAGGATGGCAGTCGATGTGTTTCCCTCTTCTTCTTGGTCAAGTAGGAATTCCACTAAGCTGATCAGTGCTGTGTTAGTCGATTTCCCAGCCAGAAAGCCATGTTGATGTGGTGTCAAAAGCTGATGGAGTGTCAGGTGGTCAAAGAGTCTAGTCAAGACAATTTTCTCAATTATTTTAGAAAAAGTGGGTATTAATGAGATGGGGCGGTAGTTAGCTGCTTGTGTGGGAGAGTCCTTTTTGAATTTAGGGTATACTTTAGCAATTTTTAGTGCCGAAGGGAAGATACCAGAGTTAAAAGACTTATTGGTGATGTCTACCAGAGGGTCCACAAGTTCATTCTCACATATCTGTAGCAATCTAGAGGATATGTCATCGCACCCTGCTGAGGATTTAGGCTGCAGTGATTTGATTATTTTGGAAACTTCTTGCCTGCAAGTTTGTGTCAGTATAAGATTTGGAAGGTCTGTTGAGGGGGCTGGTAAAGATTGTTGTTTGTCTATGTTTCCATTTTTCATAATTGTTTCTTCTGCTGTTGTGGTGAAAAAATTATTCAGATAGTCTGCTATTTCTGATGGGTCTGATGTATCCTGTCCATTGATGTCAATTTTGGTCAGCTGATTTATTTCTGTTTTAGTTTTCCTTTCTGAGTTGATTATATGCCAAATGGTTTTTTGATTTGTTATCAGCCTCAGCAATTTTAGTTATATTGGTGTCTTGCCTTATTTTTTCGGAGCTGTAAGTCATATTCCTTTTTTAAAAGGAATGCTCTCCTCTTATGTTCCTCACTACCGCTTGTGTGGTATAAGTTTTGTGCCCTTAAAAACTGTTGTTTTAATTCTGCTGCAGTTGGATCATTGACTGGATGCAATACAGCAATTTTAGAGTCTGACTTTCGCTGTCCCAAATATTTTTGGTGAAATTTCTTCTATTCTTTATTATCTTGAGAGGGCACGCTATGTTCATAGCAGATTGAAGGATTCCATTGAATGCTTTGTATGCAGCTTCCGCGTCCTCAGTAAGTATGACTTGTGACCAATCTTGTGCTTGAAGATTGAGCTTCAGTTCCTGCACTGTTTGTGTAGTGAATTGTCTTCTCTGTGATTGGTTCAGTGTTTGCTTTGTCATATCGGTGATGATAGTACATAGCTGTGCAGTGTGGTCCGAGAGACCTGTTTTTTGCACTCTAGTAGTTATTAGTGTTTCTCCGGTGTTTGTACAGACAAAATCTATAGAGGTCCGACTATGACTAGTTATTCTGGTTGGAGGTAGTTGAAGCCTTCTCAAGCCGTAGCTAAGGAGCATTTCATCCAGAGTTCTTTTGTCGCAACTGTCAACCAGGTTGTCAACATTTACATCTCCCATCACCAGTATCGGGTCATTTATGTTTACGATTTTCAATTTTGGGAGGTGGTGGTGTAGCTTTTTGTAGTGGTTCTTCCAGAGTTTCCTCTTGTGCCTGGATAACTCCATATTTGTGAATTTGTTCACTGAAGCTCATAAGTTTGTTTTCCATTTGCTCCTGCCTTACTTTAAACTGTGCAATTTCTAGCAAGAGAGATGAGTTCGGTGGTGGAAGCGCATAATTAGTTGGTGTTTGAGTTTCTATTTCTCTGGTTTCAGAAAGGACTGTTTCCCTAGCGGTAGTAAGCCTTTTGTTCATCTGTATATTTTTAATTTCCAATGATTTGATTCTATTTATGTGATTAGTTATAAGCTGTTCCTGTTCAATAGCGTGGTCTTGATAGATTTGTTGGATTTTACTTTTTTCTTGCTTTTCCTTGTTAAGTTGAGCCTGTGTTTCATCCATTTTTGTTAGCAAGTCTTCAATTTTTCTCAAATAATTACATTCCTGTTCTTTTATCTCTTCTATCTGAGCATCTCTGCTATCTAACTTGCTCTTTAATATGGTGATCTGTCCTTTTAAACTTTTGTTTTCTTCTAGAAGTGCAGCGCCTATTGTAGCAGCCATTTTAAGCCTGTCCTCATTGTTAGTAGGATCGTTCTCTAATAGACTGTTTTCTAATTCCGTGATTGTTAAGCTGTTGTTTTTTGTGAGAGGGGAGTGGGAAGACTTGGAATCAACACCTCGGGCTGAATGTTCTGGGTTAGAAGTAAAATACTCTTCATTAACAGTATTTTGTTTGACTCTTACTGTGGTCTTGCTTGGTTGCTTGGATGCCATACATCCAGGACAAAGCCAGCTTGAGGTAGCCATTTTTGTAAGTTTTTTTGTATATAGTTTTAAAGTTTGTTTTTTTATAATGTAGGCTAGTACTTAAAAATAGACATTCATGACCACATATCATCTTCTGTAAATGTTCCTGATATAATTTTATTAAGTGAAACTTTTTCAATTTTACATCACTAACGTACACATTTTGGTAGTAGCAATAGATCCATATGCTGTGGGATTGGTAGTGGTGCAGGAGACCCTGCAGGAACACACACGACTGATGGACGAGCTGAAACGTGACAGGGAGACACTGAGTTGGCGAGCAAGACAGGAGCCTTGTCCCTGTGATGTGGCCAGGCATCCGCGCCCCTGGACCATGGATATCATCACAGCTGTGCATAGCTACAGCTTCTTGCTCGACTGCCAGGTGAACTTTGATGGTAGAGACTTACTTAGATACATTGCAACATTACTCGTTATAATGTAAAAAATATAGTTTACTCCAAGATTAATTTACTTTACTTGTGTAGTTTTGTATATAATTCTCAATGTGCTATATTAGCTGGTTGTTTACAGACAGATGATTGGTGTATGATCAGGTGATCACTCGTCTTGTCTCTGATTGGTCACAGTAATATATATATAAATGAATGTTTGTCTGTATGTCCTTTATAGACTTAGAAACTATTTGACAGATCATGATGAAAATTGTATATATATATATATATATGTGTATATGTACTTTTCCACGTAGAAGGTTTATATGATATGCCCATTGATGTGATTCACCACCAGGTAGCGCTGCAAAGTATAAGTTATCAAAGCGCCTGCAAATTATAAACTGCAGTTACGAGACAGTTATGTATATTAAATAACCAAACACTATTTGAAGGTGTTAAGTTTTTATGTATATTTGTCTTTAAAATAAATTTCTAGTTGAACTCAAGGTTGAATGTTAGACCACTTTATAATAAAGTACATGTACGTGTACAATGGCTATCAACATACACTTTTGACAGATTTTCTTGATCGTGGCAACAAGGTAAACTCTACATCGGTGTTGGAAATATAAATCACTTGAACTAGAAGTGCTCATACATGGGCAAAGCTTACGAAAAGCAAGCAAAGCCGTGGGAAACAGCAACTAGAGTACAAAAAACAAAAAAAACCAGCAAAATTGGATCGGCGTAGCATCCCGTCTTATTCACTTTGTTGTGAGTGTCCAGAGAACTGTAAATTGTCTTTCTCACCCTCCCGTTTATAATTATTATACGCAAATTTGTCTCTTCCAAGATATACGATTTGTCCCCTTTGCCCACGTTTAAATATAGTCATGTCATGGACTATTTTTAATCAAGCTCCCCTAAGTTCGATGCCATGGGATTATTTTTCAAGCTATAAGGGTTCTTTTTATTTATTTATTTAATCGATTTCCCATTACACAGATTTCATACAATATTGTGCAATAATAAACTTAAATCAATAGACTAAAAAAAAAAAACAAGTTCAATCTTAACGATGGAAAGAAGAAGAAAAAACAAAATTAAAGTTTCAGGTGGCACCTGAGACACTCCCTGTAGACTCCCATCGACTGGCCGATGTCAGCACTGCTCTTCAGCTTTAGAGAAGACGAGGCATACTTCAGTGTTGACTATAAGTAGGAGGCAAGGATCCTTTAGTGCAGAAACTCTTGGATCGAGTTCCTCTTGGCACTTTAAAGTCAATGGAGTTTAGAATCTCCGGGCAATCAATAAGTGTGAAGACCCTGTGACAATCTTACCATGAGGAAGTGCCATGCTGTGTTGTAGACAGTTTCAGTGATCTGGCAGTCCTATACTATATAACCTCTCTCTATTTGTATACCTTCTCCTTTCTTAACCACAAAGTGTTTTAAGAATATACAAATTTTGGGATTTAAATCTCTTCTTTTGTTGATACCTGATTGTCTAACTAGCCAATTGGTATTGGTTCATTTCGAGTCAGATTGTTTTTTGTAGTCTGAACTAGTTTCATACAATTCGTATTATTTGACAAGGTATTGATGTAGAATATTAATGCAAGAAGTTATAATAAAGTATTTCTTAAAACTTTAATGAGTCACCAAATTTTTATATATATACAGGGTGATTCAAAACTAAACGGCAATCTCTCGGGAGCTTATTCTATAGCTAAAAACAAGTAAAAAAGTTCATATAACCATATGCCCGGAAACGCTTCGTTAGCGAGTTACGCCTAGCGAAAGATTTCGCCCGGATTTCAGAACCCTTGGTGAAGTCAGGCCGTATAAAAATGGTAAAGGTAGTTACAAAGATACAAATACGATTGTTTTTTATGTTTTTATATCTGAAAAATTTATTAAAATTCGTCCCAGAGCTGTAAATGCAATACTTTCAGAGATATCTTACGTAAAACACAAGAATTGGTGCAAAGAAATAACACATTTTTGTGTTTAACGTAAGATTACTTCCATAAATGTTAAATAAAGGTCATTTTTTTCTTAAACAGATTTGTAGAACATTTAATTCTGAAAAGATTCATGTGAATTACTTAGGAAAAAAATTAATAATAGGTATTGAAATTTAGCTTTATTTAAAAATAAAACAGACGCACAAAAATGCATATTCTTATCTGCATAAAATATTAACTAATGTTTAGGTTGTGAGTAACAGCTGATCATTTATTCAACACTTTTTATCGTCATATTTTCTTTGCAAAGGTTGGCAATATCAGCTGATCAACAATTAAGTTCATGAAGTAATATTTAAATAACCTTTATGGAGGTTTTTGTATTGTGGCGTGTGAAGATTGTATTTTGTGAGATCCTGTGATTATTTGGAAATATTTTATACAAGTGTATAAAATATTTTATTAAATATTTATTTTTAAAATATTTTATTAAATATTTATTTTTAAAATATTTTATTAAATATTTTTATAAAAGTGTATGTAATTATCTTAGTAAATAATGGCAGATAATGTAAATGGTATGTATTCGTGTGAAGAGTATACGGACATGATACTGATTTACGGCAAAGTTAACAAGAATGGTTTAGCTGCAGTTCAGGAATATCGTGATACTTTTCCACATCGAAGAACACCTGATCGCAAAACATTTGAAGCTGTGGAGAGACGACTTAGAGAAACTGGTAGCTTTAAACCGAAGCGAATAGATACTGGTCGTCAACGTAGCGCAAGGAACTATAATAATGAACAAGCAATAATAAATGCTGTAGAATTATCACCAACCACAAGCACCAAACGTTTATCACGTCAGTTAAATATTTGCCAGTCAAGCGTATGGCGGACACTTCATGAAGCACAGTTGTACCCATTCCATATAACACGTGTTCAAGACTTATTACCGCAAGATCTTAATAAACGGAAGATGTTCTGCCGCTGGTTAAGAAGAAATTGTTTACGACATCAGTATTTTCTTCTGCGTATTCTCGTTACTGATGAATCCTGTTTTACTAGAAATGGAATTGTAAATTTTCGTAATACCCATACTTGGGCGTACGGCAACCCACATGAAAACTGCGACGAGGCATTTTCAACATACATTTTTCAGTCAATGTATGGCTTGGTGTTCTCGGTGATAATTTGATTGGTCCATTTTTCCTCCCTAATCGACTTAATGGAGTAGCGTACTTAAATTTTTTTAAGAACAAACCTGCCTACCCTCTTGGAAGATATTCCTGTTCAAAACAGAATAAATGCATGGTTTATGCACGACGGAGCACCTCCACATTTTTCTAATGATGTGAAAAACTATTTAAATGATACATACGGTAGATAATGGATTGGTCGAAATGGACCAGTAAAATGGCCACCACGTTCTCCTGACCTCACGCCAGCAGACTTTTTCTTATGGGATTGGATGAAGTCAATTGTTTATTCAAAACGGATTAACACCATAGAGGAGTTACGTAATCGCATTACAGAGGCGGCAGAAACTATCACGAATGCTCCAAACGTTATGAAACGCGCTAGAAAAGAGTGGATTCGTCGTGCGAAAACGTGCATTGCTAACAACGGAGGACACTTTGAGCAACTATTATAGGTGATTATTACAGTTTTATAAAGGTAAATACATTTTATGTTAATGTTCAGTCTAGAATAAATGATCAGCTGTTACTCACAACCTAAACATTAGTTAATATTTTATGCAGATAAGAATATGCATTTTTGTGCGTCTGTTTTATTTTTAAATAAAGCTAAATTTCAATACCTATTATTAATTTTTTTCCTAAGTAATTCACATGAATCTTTTCAGAATTAAATGTTCTACAAATCTGTTTAAGAAAAAAATGACCTTTATTTAACATTTATGGAAGTAATCTTACGTTAAACACAAAAATGTGTTATTTCTTTGCACCAATTCTTGTGTTTTACGTAAGATATCTCTGAAAGTATTGCATTTACAGCTCTGGGACGAATTTTAATAAATTTTTCAGATATAAAAACATAAAAAACAATCGTATTTGTATCTTTGTAACTACCTTTACCATTTTTATACGGCCTGACTTCACCAAGGGTTCTGAAATCCGGGCGAAATCTTTCGCTAGGCGTAACTCGCTAACGAAGCGTTTCTTTCCTCCGGGCATATGGTTATATGAACTTTTTTACTTGTTTTTAGCTATAGAATAAGCTCCCGAGAGATTGCCGTTTAGTTTTGAATCACCCTGTATATATACTTTTTTTGAAAAAGTTGTTGGTAACGATTTGTTTAAGATAGATTTATGACAGTTATATTTTCTTCAGAAAACAGACAATCAATAACAAAATGAGATTTAATCAAAATTTACTTTGGTTAAAAATATAACCAACATTAATTCACTGAGGAATACCACAAAGATTTATACTATTCTCAATGACATTTATTTGTATACAAATGTAGATTTCAATATAATGCAAATTTTGTCCTAAATTGCACAGTAAATTTATTTCATTTAACTTTAATTTAGACTGTAACTTACTGAACAACTTTAAAATATTTTTAGAAAAAAAATTTCAGATTTTCCCTCTGTTGAAGGTGTTGTTAAATTGTTACAACTTTCTCGGCATGAAGTCAATACTAAAGAGAATGCATTGTTATGATAAACCTGTTTATCCAGCCAAATTATTTGTTTGTAAATAGAGTACAGGAAAATATTACCGCAAATAATGTGTCTGACTAATAAATTGCCCAAATCACTTTTGGAACTGTACATGTTCCTGAGGGTAAGAGTTGACCACCCCTCAGGAATAATAGTCTGTGAACCTTTTTAATTAGTACTTCTACTTATTTCAGTCTGTTTATCAGCCATAAAGTATAATAAATGTCAATCAACCGTATTTTGAAGGGTCTAGAGATGCTGAGGAGCAGAGTGGTGGGGGCCAACAGCACAGAGACTGTAGTGATCTATAATGTTCCGATGTTGGAGAGACATCACTGGAAAATGAAGGCAGAGAATGTGTTGCGGTTTGTGGACATAGAGCTGGGAGTGGGCGACCAGATGGCATATGATCTCTTCCACTATGTGCAACCATGCAACAGACAGGTATGCTAATGATAGTTTATATGTTTGTAGATGTAAAGATGGAAGCTGTAAACCTGTGAATTACATCATTCTCGCCATGATGCATACAGTACATTGTCTGATGTTAAGAGGTCTGTGTGCAGATCATGGTCGTGGTGTCTTCACGTAGAGTGGTGGGACTTATTATCGCTGAAAAGATGGAGTGGGCGAATCGGATTCTGATGGAGACAGAGAGATATCGAGACCTAGAAGAGGATCCGGTTCCGGTTCGGGTCGGTGTAAACCGATTGTGGATCCATGTCAGCATGAGGAGACAGCACTTGGCCACCTGTCTCTGCCATCTAGTGAGGTATTACACTAACCAAACTGGTTTCCCCTTATCATTGATATATTATAGTGCTTCTTCTTTGCTGTAATAATACATTTAAGATACATAATAGCATAGCATATTTAATGAAAAATGTGATGCTAAAAGTAAGAAATTCCTTTCAAGAATTTTCCAAAATATTTGCCTCAGAGGAGTGTCTCTGTGCTCACATATTACAGAGTATTAAATAATTTAAGTTTTTAAGCACAGAACCAAATTTAATGTTCGTTCAGTTTTGAATAATTTACATATTATAGATTGTTTTAAGATATATATTTTCAAAATTTACTTCTAGTACGTTTTTATAACCAAAGTCTTGGAACTTTTTGCACGTTATTTCTTAAATAAATTATTTAATAAATGTGCAAGAAACCCTATGGGATCTTATGAACATGTAAGTTTGAAATACTATGGGTGATAAGAAAGTCTTATTGCATGGCCTCTCGGCTATTGCATCAGCCACCTGGAAGTATCTGTGCAGCATCCTCAAGAGTTGTGAAGAAACACAGTAGTGATTTTTCAAAGTAACATGCATGCCAGCCGACTAATTAATGTTAATTGATAGCCAACATGACCACCCGGCACAGGCGACGGTTCACATCCTGAGCTATCTCGAAGGGACCCACAAATTGCACTACTGTCCTAATTGAATTAAGTCAGTTCTAAAACTGTAATAATGGAAGTTTACAATATGCCTCTACTATTTATGGTTGGCTTCACTGAGCATGGTAACTTTGGAGTGTACCTGTTTAAGATTAGTAAGTTTGAAAGCTAGGAGTGTCCCTATGGGGATGCAGAGCATGGGTTCCTCTTCCGACCAAATGTTCTTCTTCTTTCTGCAGACGGGAAAATGAAAGAAGGGGACTCGAGATTGCTGTAGGCCAGCTCTCACCAGATCATTGTGCGGAAAGTAGTTTCAGACAGACAGATTTGGAATAGTGTCTCTGCCAATGTAAAGGGGGTGCTGAAAACCAAGAAAATTAGAAGAAAGGTAATAGGCTTCAGCTCCGGAGTTGCCCCAATGACCTGATACTGTAGGAGTTCTCTCTTGGCTTAAGTAGTAATGCAGAAAGCAGTCCTGAGAGGGAGTAATGCTTGAGCCGTTGAGGCTTTTAGTGCGAGTCCCAGCGAAATTCACTGACGGTGCATTTTTCCCATTGTAAAAAAATAAATAAAAACAGTACTTTAATAAAATTTAAATTAAATTACAGTATAATCTTGAGTGAAGTTTTATTGTACTAAAACACTTTTTTTGGCAGGAAAATGTTTTATGAAGATGAAGAACTACAACTGAAAGATTTTGCCTTCAACGACATCTCTGATGCAGGAGTAGCATTTGCTAAAATGTTCCTTAAAACCAACGCAGTGCCCTTATATAGTGGGAAAACTGGAATGCGGCAGTAATAGCTCTCATACAGTACAATTCCATTTTAAGCTATTTGAAAATAGAAGCGGAATACAGTGGACCAAAGTATTGTGTAAATATTTACATTATAAAAATAACAGTAATTTACTGTACAAATATGTAATAATACATCAATTTAATTGTTATAAAAAGAGATATATATTACAAAGATGCACATATGGACTTACAGGATGTCCTTTTGTAATCAGAACTTTAGCTTTATAATGGATAGCAATATAATAATTTATTCCAGATGTTGTTGGTGAATACATTTAATTAATTAATTAAATAAGATATACACAGTAGATTTCCTTGATTGTTAAAACAGTGTAGAAATAAATTAGTACCTTCTACTGTAGCAAAAATATTGCGTTGTTAATTTTTTATTATATCTATACTTCCAAAGTTGTGGTTACACACAAAAAAGAGCCTGATATATATTAGGATATATATACTTAGGAATTAAAAACAATGAATCTTATATACTGTATGTGTTTACCAAATTGTTTAATTTGGTTTTGTACATGATAAATTGTCCACAATCCATTTTAGATCTGTCATACATGGGAAAAGACTATAAGAAACATGGTTGACAGTCTGCAAGATAACCGACCCTTATGTAACATAAATAAATTTTGCCACAATTTGTAAAACTTGACTCCTTAACTTGTGATCCATTAACTCATTATTACTTTGTCATGGCTTTGACTCTAGCTCTCTAAAGCTTTGGAAGATTCCTGAAGCTACTGGAGAGTGATTGACATGTTGAGTCTACAGTGAATTCATCGAGCGCTGCCTTGCCCAGAAAGGTGAGCCTCTGGAGTTGTAACCAATCGGGGAGATAAACCCAGGAAAGTCCGTATGGACTGTTTCAATCCCTAGAATATTCACAAATAGTCACTCACACCTTATCGTTTGTCCGATATACTTGTTTCATTATATTATTGGTGCGTCTGTTTCACTTAGTAAAGTATGGTTTCAGTGTTAATTGTACTTTCAGTTATATAAAAATTAGTTTTTGACTAAGGACAAACATATATAAAAATTTAGCGAAGTAAAAATATTTCAATTCAATTCAATTATTATTTTATTGCATAAAATACACAAGTACATACAGAAAATAACTAAAGCAAAGTATGGGTTTAAATATCAAAATTTAAAAGAATAATTTGGAATTCCTGACTACATACCACAAGTTATGGACTTGGTCAAATTTAATCAGTTGTTTTTTTTTTACTAGTCTACTACTTACCTTGGATTTTTAATCTTGCCCAGGTTGTAAGTTGTTAATTCTGACTTGTACAACTTTTAACTAGTCACCATTTTGTACTAGGTTAAGATGGAGACCTCTAGTTGCATTGTTAGTTTTCTTTTAACTCATTATTAAGTACAATGTGGTGATTGTGTGATCTTCAAAATTAGGGGTCACTCTGAAATCATTTGAAATTTCTGAGTTGCCCCAAAATCCTCCATTTTGGGTTTGTGAACGAAGTTGTAGTTATGCCCAAAAAGTACGTCATAACGTGACATAAAGGTGTGCAGAATTGAGTTTTTCTAATGTGATGCCATTACAATATTAACAGAGGGTCTCCAGACTTCTCCCATAATTATTATATAATTATAAGCCCCATAACTAATTAATGATTACACAAAGGACAAAAAATACTCCAAAACGTAGGCACTTTATAGTGTAATTTTAATACAATACTCAATTACAAAATCATTTCAGCCTTTCTATTATCATGGTTAGGATAACCATAAGTGTTGTCTCATTGTGCTTGTGGAAACAGAGAAACGAGGAAGTTGGACAAGTTTTGTCCAGGAACAACTCAATAAAAAACAATCTGGACAAATTTCACCAGGAACTTACCTATAGTAAAAACAAAAAAATAAATGCCATATTATGGAAGTAAAAAATTAGTACGCACAGATTAGATTAATTAAAAGATCACAGGTGTTACGATTAAGGAAAATTATAAATTAGTTTCAAAAGGCGGGGAATACTGATTTTATTCTTTCATTGACTCCTCTGTGGGCTGAGCTGTCTTCTGTTCTCCATCTCGGTCTTTCTTCTTTGAACCAGAGACGATATCATCGATTCTCAGCAGAAGGATGGCAGTCTAGAGCAAAAAATGTAATCAATTTCAACTTTTACTGCTATTGATAACACATTTGAAGATAAATACAATATATATAAAATAAATATGCTATTGAAACATGCCTTGTCTATGTACCTTGCAGTCCCTTAACCCTTGATCTGGCAAACAACTAATAACTTGTAATTTTACATTTCGCAATGGTAAGCAACTAGGCACCAGCCATTTTTACTGGTTTTTGGACGTGTTGCGCCGCTCTGGTACCATCAGCTGTTTTCAGCCACTTTTTTGTCAGTCCGCTTCCTGTTATACCTACGCATCACGTTAAAATAGTTGTTAAAATTGTTTTAGTCTCGGTTTATTGTATTCACCTCTATGACTGATCCTTGAGGTTCAAATGTGATCATTTTTATAGACCCACTAAGAAAGGAAGGTCTCCACCAGCAATTCAGAATAAAAACTATGTACATATAAATAAGTGTATAAGTTAGTAGAAACCTTTTTATCGTTACAAAACAGTGAACATTTAGTAAAACTTGCATTTATTCTACATAACTGCGTTTGAAGCTAGAAGCTGTAAAAGGACAAATATTTTTTTACTTAAAAACTTTTCAGTTATGGAAAGAAGAAATGTTTGATAAAAAAGTGTTTACTTAATTGTATTACTGTACTTTATTCTATTTTATGACATAAGATATATAATACATGTATGTTTACGAACAAATTTTATCATTTATACATGTAAACAAAAAAGTTTTTTGCACATAGTAAAAACAATTGTCTACCATTCTAGCTGTATTAGACTACACTTGAATTTTTTAGAAATTCTATTACTGTTGCTTGGTAGTGCAATTATAAAAATAAATATCATGCAATATATTGTGTTTTTGATTACCTTTTCAAGGGCTTACAATTGGTATAGTCTATTATCGCATACAACACATAACAATAACTGGCAAAGTGATTTTAACCGGAGAGTACAAGAGAGTAATACATTGCACTGGTGGCACTTTCAGAACGACTAGGTCATCGCAAATTATGGTGACAGACGCTTGGAGGATTAACTCTATTTTCTGACTCTGATATGAGAACATTAAAAATTAAAAAAAAATATGTTAAAGCTAAGAGAAACAAACAGTTATTCAAGGTAGAGTATCTTTGGTTAACAAAAAATCTAAACTGCTTAAAAGGCAATAAAGCAAAATTTTGAATCTAAAATAAATAACTAACTAATACTAATAAAAAACACACGTGGAAGTACAATAAATTGTGAAAAAAAACATGGGTACTGGGGATAAGGGATACCAAGAAAAAAAATCAAATCAGACAGTATAGGCTGAGTATTTCCACATGTAGTCTTTCAAAGTTCAAGTTCAACTGTAAATCCACAACCTGCCCGTTTCTGATACTAGTAAAACAATTTAAGGTATCTTATAAAAGTTGTATTTCTATCATGTATTAGATAATTTTTTTTCTCAGATCACATATTTTTTAGTTTTATAAACCTAAAACCAACTGTCAGACAACTAGATAAAGACACAAAGTTGTCACTTTAAGGGTCTATAATAGTTACTGAAGATGATGTAACATTTATTTTAAGTGTGTCTGACGGTTAGGTTTGAACTATTTAAAAACTACTAAAATCGTGTAACATTTGTTTTGATTTAGCTTTAAAGGCTTTACAAGCTACAACACATTTGGTGACTTTGGAATATCACAACAAAGAATAGGCTCAAAATAGAAAAGCTTTTCTAGCCAGTCTCTCAACTACAGCAATGTGCAGCCTTCCAGACTGACGGACGCATCGTTCGGCAACTTCTTCCCAGGAACGTGTAAGATTTCTGTCTTAAAGAAAATTTGGCTTGCGGCTTCAGGATTATAACTATTTATAATTTTTTTTTTACAAAGATTGATTTTTTTTACTATTTAGAAAACTCACAGGCCTTCATTATTTGTAACTATCATATATTTTACTCTTTTCACATCTTCTCTTTCAATATAACCGACTTCTAGTTGAATAGGATAAGCACTGCACGTTTAATTACCTCCACTGCAGTCTTATAGATCTGCAACTTGACGGCCAGGGGCTCCCAGATGCCCAACTCCTTCATGTCTACGATTGCTCCAGTCTCTCCGTTGAATGCCCCAACTAGTTCCACCTGTACAGAGGACAGACAGAATATTGTAATTTATAACGTACATAACATGGTATCGGGTTCTAACCAGAAAGATTTAATCTAGTTGAGTTAATAAAGAAATCTGGATGCTTGTTGTATTTAACCACTTAACTTAACCAGTGCGACTGAACTGTACGCTGACTACATTAAGAAATCGTCATGAGCGTTATTTCAACTACTTCAACTATGTTTAAACCTTACTGAAGTTTAAATTACAATGATCTTTTAAAGCTAAAATCACAAAAAATTACAATATATTTTGAAGGTTTATGATTTTTTAGGTTGTTTAAAAAAAAAAATTGATAACTAAATAAAGGTAGAGAATATATTTTGTAGCTACTGGAGCTGCACTTGTCCCTACAAGAAGCAACAGTTGTGTTCGAAGTGGACATTTTCCGGAAACTTTGTAAGTGAATATCTTTTGATATAATTAAGATTTACAAAGTATTTCAAGGAAATTATTAGATAGGATTTTATTTTAAAACTTTTTGAGAGAGCTAATTTTTATTTTTGGGCCATGTTTTGAGAAGAGAAG
>NW_025783540.1:0-18165 GCF_021130785.1 Homalodisca vitripennis
CGTGTTTGCAAAGTCGGATATATCTCATTCCCATACCACTTTGCTCTATATCTCGGCAGAGAGGCCCGGCCTTGCAAGCTAACTGGCTTCTGCCACTTCACTTATGTCCCTAGATCTTCTGTACAGTGGGACAGCCTTTAGCCCGAGCGTGTTTGCAAAGTCGGACCATTATCTCATTTCCCATAACACCTCTGCTCTTATATCTCGGCCAGAGTGGGCCCGCCTTGCAGCTAACTGGCTCTCTGCTTCACCTTCTGTTCCCTAGATCTCTGTTACAGTGGGATACAGCCTTTGCCCGAGCGGTGTTTTGCCAAAGTCGGGATTATCTCCACTTCTCCATACACCTTTTGCCTCTATATCATCGGCAGGAGTGGCCCGCCTTGGCGAGTTTAACTGGCTTCCTGCTTCACTGTTCTGGTCCCTTAGATCTCCTTGTATCAGTGGGACAGCCTTTGCCCGACCGCTGTTTGCAAAAGTCGGGATTATCTCACATCCCATACTACTTTGCTCATATATCCTCGGCAGAGTTGAGCCCGCCTTGCAGTTAAACTGGCTGCTGCTTCACTTCTGGTCCACTTAGAATCCTCTGTTACAAGTTTTTGTTTTTTTATGAGCGGAACAAGCCATTTTGCCCGATAGTGTTTGCAAAGTCGGATTCATCTAGCTCCCCCCTACACTATGCTCTATATTTCTGCTGTGTTGGCTTCGCCTTTGCTGACATTCTGGCCCAAAGGGATTCTTTTGCCAAGGAAATTATATATACAGCCACGTCAAGCTAAGGGGTCTGTGTCGTTGTAGCGTTTTTTTGTTTTAAAGCTACAGTTGGTTGATTTTTTTAAAATTTAAAACTTAAAATTAAAAATGAAAATTTTTGGGTAACGAAATACTGGGATTTAATTTTCTAAATTATATTGTCCCCCGAGAAATTAAGGATAAAAAACGAATATTGTCAATCCTTTGAGCAAGGTTAGAGTTGGTAATTTTAAAATTAATTAGGGAAGTGCTGTTCACTTGCCTTGTGAATTGAATCAGAAACTTGTTTTTACTGCAGTTTTACGTTTAGGATCTGGGAAGAAATATTGTTTCTCAGGTTTGGATACGGGCTGGGCCAATGAGAGAACGCCGCCGGATTGGTCCATCGGAAAGGGAGGAAGGGGAAACTATAAATAACCGCCAGCTCATATTTTTAGCCTTTCTTTTGGTAAATTTATCGTGAATTAAGTTGATTGCAGTGCGCCCGTGTTTCTAACTTTTTTCCGCAAGGGATTTTGAGGAAAGCACCAATTTTTTTGGATAGTAGGTTATATTGAACATAGTCGTGTCCAGATCTGATATTTAAAATTAATTTCGTTTTCTTTTTAGAGGAAAAAATTAGAATTTATTAGAAACTACAGAGCAACTCTGCTTACACTGATTTCTCGATGAAACAATAGAGCACAATAAGAATCATAGCAAGTAAAATTTGGTTCAAACTTGCAAGAAAAGTGAATTAAAATTTAACTTTCGTTAATAAAACTTTAATTGAGATTTTGAAAATTCAGTAATTTATCTAATATTTTAATTGGAAATGCTGTTTTATTTGTGAGCTTTTTATTGGAAATTAATTGAACTTTAAAAAAAAAACACAAAACAACACAACAACAATATAAAAAAAAAAAAAATACATTTTTGAAGTGAGTTTGTATCTAAAATTGCAAAGTTATCTTGAAAAGTTATAGGTACAAACAAGTGGAAAAGAGAAGATATTTACTATAGAGAGTACAGTTTTATATTTTGCGAATTTGTGAGGTTTGAACTTAGGAAGCGTGAAAAATTTGTACTTAAATTTCTTTACAAGTGTTTATATTGTTTTTATTTTCAAAACTTCATTATTAAAATTCAGAAGAGAGTTTTTCCGCCAATTGTTTAGTTTTGATATATTTTACTGGTATGAATTGATATATTTTAATTAAAGTTTTTATTAAAAAATAAACCCAATGTTGCTTTAAACAACGCATTCAGTTATATTGATGGTATAGCTCTTGCTCTAACAGACTTAATAAGAATTGGTACCTTTCCGAAGAGGTTTTTCCCTGAGTGTTTTATAAAGGCGATCGAGGGACTGGTTCCCGCTCTACCAATAAAGGGTCCCCACCAAAACGAGGGTTGGTATCGAGGCTTCAGAACTCAGTATTCTCTAATTACCTATGTTTGTGTCCAAGGTCAATTTAAATCTGTCATGATGGAGCATGCTCCGAAAACGTTTTCTGAGTTACCATCACCTTTTTACCCAGCACTTGTCTTTGGCTTCACGAAGGCATAGGATCTACTGTCGAAAGCTGTGGAGTCAAAGCAAAAAGGGTGCCTACTACCACTGTAACTATGCTATGCGACATTTCCACGTGCCTGTCGATTGCGTGTTGCCAACAATGATCCTCTTGAAGAACGCTGGAAAAAGGTTATCGGCGTACGGTGCGTTGCGCATCTGAAAATCTTGAAATCTTAACTTACATCAAAAGGAAAACCAATCTGTAAGCTGGGATGGTACTACCTTCAAACCCCTTGGTTTTTGATGATTGGAGTTTCCTCACAGGGCTCAATTCTTGGGGGCCCTTTATGTTTATCATTTTTATTAATGATATTTTTACTTACAATGTAGCGGGTAATATTCCGTTGTATGCCGACTGGACTCAAACCTTGTTTGCAACTCATAAGGGACTGTACAAACCGCAGAAGACAACCACTTGTTGAAGAACCTTTTTTACTAATGCTTCATATTGGTTCAGTTTATAACAGTTTGTGGACTCCCTAAATGTGTCTAGTGAGATTGAAAATGTACCCGCGTACCCATGCTGCCACTCACTGATGAAAGTCTAGACATCCTGCTTAGGTTTAAAAGGACAAAGAACGGAAACTCCCCAGTGTGTCCGGTGGGGACGGTGATCTTGACAGAGAGCAGTGCCCAGGATCAATGTGGTATTTTATTGGTAAGCAATATTTAGAATGAAAAAGAGGGTTTTTCACTGTTGAGAGTCAATCTGGTCGTGTAGTGACGTTAAAAAAGTGTAATTCTCGGGTGTGTAGGAATTGAGAAATTGTTGAAAAAGTGTTCTGCCTGGGTTTCTCATCTCCATTGAAAAGACATAATATATCATCCACATATCTAAAACCAATAAATTATTTTGTCTTTAAATGGATTAGTGTCACTCATTATTTTGTTCTTTTCTAAATGTTGCATATATATACTATATATTTGACAAGAAAGGGACCTGGAAAGAGGACGATCCCATTGCCAACCACCATCTTCTTGTTTGTAAAAGTCCTTATTGTATTGAAAATAATTTTGGATTAACAGTTGCTTTTGTCAATGATAAGATTATCGTCAATTTCATTCATATCTAGTTTACTGTATTTTATTAGATTTATGCTTTTAGGATTTTGAATTGTTTCTTGTTGTTTGGAATGTTTGGAATACATGATTGGTTTAGATATGTGGATGGATATATTATGTCTTTTCAATGGAGATGAGAACCAGGCAGAAACACTTTTTTAACATTTCTCATATTTCTATATCACCAACAATTAAGTTTTCTAAAGAAAATCCCAAAAAGTCAAAATTAACTTTCTTGATATAAGTATTTCTAATCTTAATGGAAAGCACTCATTTGGTAAATTTATAGATAAAACAACACCCAAACAGATCTTCTAATACCATCATCCTCTAACCATCCTTGGAAAGTACAAATTAGCACATTTCACTCATATGGTAAACAGAATGTTTAAATATACCAATGAGTGATGAAAATAAAAATAAAAGTAAATAAAAATAATAAAATACCTAGCTGTCAAAAATGGATATCAACCCAAAATTGTAGACAAAATGATTAAGAAGAAAACAAGAAAAATTAGTATAACCAACAAAATAATACTACCTAATCATAATACTTTAACAGAAATTCAAAAATATATATGTGTATCCATTTCAATACTAAATTAAACAAAGCTGTTCGAAAAAAACCTTTCAAAATTTCAAAATTCTCCATCAGTCACCCAAGAACAAGAAATAATACATTTAAACTTATTGAAAACAAAGTCGAACCAAAATGATGACAAACAGGATTATACAAACAATCTGGAGTATACAAGAATTAAACTGTAGTGACTGTGAAAGCTATTATATTGGGGGCCAAACTGGAAGAAAATTTTAATAAAGGTTTAAAGAACACATACAAAAGCTTTAAAAAAACAAAATAACATGTCTACAATAAAATCAAAATTTTTGCTGAACACCTATTGGAGACTGACCATAACTACACAAAATATTGTAAAAGAACATGGAAATTTTAGATATCGAAAGGAAAGGAGAGAAGTTAAACACAAAAGAAGAATTACACATTTATCTAAATTATAATGATAAGATCCTCATAACAATTTTATAATAGTAATCTGAAAAATAAGACAAATCCAAATTTTATTGAAAAAATTAAAAATATTAAATACAGATTACTAATAAGAAATATTACAACTGTGTCATTTAAATTTAAACCATATGTTTAAAAGGTCCACATGTCGTATATCTCATTGTTTATTATTTATTTATTTATTTTAGAGGCGTTAATGTACACTGAAGATGGGTAAAAACCGAAACACGTTGTATGTAATAAAAAAGTTTTAATTTAAAGGGTTTTAGTTTATTTTCATTACATTAATATAAATAGATAACCCTATAAGTGGAGTTTATAACATAATAATTGATATAATTTTTAAATAATTGATATAACAGCAAGCTTAATTCTGCTTTTATTACACTCAGAAGTGAACTAGAAAAAGCCTTTTGGTAAGAGACTTCTACTTTTCTACTTTAAAATAAACATTTGGTAATCATGAACAGAAGAACTCAAAATATTCACAGTTATACCTAGCCAGTTTTAGTATTACCACGCTATCAAAAATTGTCATGTTGAAATTGTAAGATTTGCTTTTCTTACAGTCTGTATTGAAATCTTGGCTTGACACCTAAAACGGATTTACAGCCTAAAATTTCCTGTGTTTTGCTTTTTCCAATTGAATTAAGAAAATGGATGTATTTTCTTTCGCAAGACAAAACTAGTTTTTCCAAGCTCACTAGTTTTGCATCTTGGATTATTACAAAAATTTATCTAACAGAACATGAGTAACCAAAACTTTTGTTCTCTGTATGTGAGTTCTTAGAGATGAACCGGAGTTTTGTAAATATACATATTACTAGAATGTAACCATCTAAATGAAAAACTTCAAACTTGAAACAACTTTATTTAAAAAATTCTCAGTAACCTTTATATGAACACAAACTGAACCGAATAAGGTCAATTTAAAATATAGCTACAGTTATAAAAGGACGTTAATACATAAATAACTGATCCACCTGAGAGACTATCTCAACATAATCTCCAAAAAAAACGATACTACAAGGACAATCTGGCAGGAAACATTTCACTGTGGATTTCTAGTTGTGGACAAAACTGTAGGATAAAAACAACGAAACAAATATTGCATTGGTAGCTTCTAACATACTTAAACCTTTTCCAAATATGGATCTGAAATTACCGAAGAAGTTTTTGTTTTTATCCAAACAAAAGGATTAACTTTCTCACCAACACCCAAAAGTTCAATCATATGGATTTTCATTGCTGATATTGCCCTCGCTTTTGCGGCGTAAAATATAAGGTCTAGAAGTTTCATTTTTTCTACAAAAACACAATGAATGATAATAAAAAATCCCAAATTCAGTTGCTTAAGTTCAAACCGAAGTCTAAATTGGACCCCTCCTAAATTACCTTCTCTGATCATTACCCCGATCTGAAAACAGTTGTCATATAATGTTCCCATATTTATCGAATTTTTGTCACATCATGAATTCACGGATATCCTTAGAAGAGTAAATGACAATTTAACAGCAGGAGAAAGAAAAGCTATCACATCTCTTAGGAATAATAAAGAACATCAATAATATTTGACCAGCAGATAAGGGGCAACACAATAGGTACTTCTAGATCTCGATGATTATATTTTTGAAATTAATAATACAATTATAATGATACAAAATTTTACAAATGCAAATCGATTACGACCCAATCTGAACGTTTTAACAATGATATTAAGCAATTTTCTCGCAGTTGACGGGGACCAAAAAAGAAGATTTATAAGTCAAGAAAACTTTAGTCTCTCCTAACTCCTGATGTACCAAGAACCCCTGTTTTTCTATATTTTGCCTAAAAGTTCATAAGGAAACAAGGCCACCACCAGGGAGACCGATAGTTTTCGGGTGATGGTATTGGTTCTCCAAACAGGAAAGAATCTCCAGCTTTGTCGAAGCGACATTTTGCAGGGCTCCAATGGTGGAAAAATTTTGAAGTCACAACATCAAGAACAACCGATCACTTCATCGGAAAGATTGAGAATGTCAGTTTGGGCGAGAATGCAATACATAGGTTTTTTTTAAACCACTAGACTCTAAGCCAAGCCAGTACCACAGCACAAAAGATTTATAACTGACATTACTTAATTTTATTTATAACTATGAACAACTTTAAATTTCATAGATAAAAATTACCTCCAATATTAATGGAAAACCAGCTATGGGGCACCAGGATGGCACACCTCCTGCGTTATGCTAAATCTATTTATGGCAAAAAATTAGAAGAAGATTTTTTGAATTCTCAATCCTACAAACCTCTTTGTATGGTTGAGAATTCATTGAACGATATTTTTATGATTTTGGAATAATAGCTTTGAAAATTTAAAAGAATTTTTGGAAAATCTAAACCAAATTCTCGAGTTTTGAAATTTACCTGGAAATTTTCTAAAGAAATCCAATAACATTTCTTGGATGTAGATGTTTTTAAATTAAAAATTCCTGGATTTCTCAAAAACAAAAAATTCCATATTTAAAGACAGTAAAATAACACAATGGATTAATCTAGCATCTTCAACCAGCTGCCCATCCTGTACATGTCCAAAAAAATCAGTACCCCAAAGGGTTTTGTCAGTTTAGGGCCAAAAAATTATGTACTGACTCAGTGCCAGATTTTTCAAAATTATCCTAGGAAAAACTTGAAATTGCATTTGTTAAAACAGAAAAATATCCCTTCAAAATTTATAAATAATCAAATTAAACACTCTAATGTCCATAAAACCCAAAAGAATGATGACGTAAAATTTTATAACAAAATATTTTCCTGGTTTAAATAAAACAAACAATTATTCTAAGAAACGGCACACAAAAATTCTTGAATCGTTCACCAATTACTAAAAAACTTATTTTCAAAACCACCCCAGGCTAGTGTTTCGTAGAAATCACTAACCTAAATCAATCTTTCTGGGTACGGCCCCAAATTGCCACACCATACTGACATTCAAAATTCAAGAAAAGAAGAAAAAATTTTAAGTGTCAACCCTGTAAAGGACAAACGATTGTAATACTTGCAAAAATTATCAAAATCGTCTTCCAATTTTTTCACCAGTATAGTAATACAAAGAAAACTTACCCTACTTAGAGGAGAAACTTAATTGCAAAAGTAAAAATGTAAATTTACCAATTAACATGTAAAAAATTGTGCAATGGATTATGTTGGGATTGACAACAAAAAAAAGAAAAAAATTATTCCCATTGCACATAAGAAGGAATCTAAATCATTGTTGTTTCGTCTAAAAAAAACAGGATTGAAAAATTGGTTTCACAACACTCATTAGGCTCCACCAACAAAAATTGTTGAAACAATGTTATGCACTGACAGGTTATTTGCAAAGTACCCGAAGATAGAAACAAAAATTGACTTTAGAAAATTTAGAACAGGCACAGCAATAATTAATACTTAAAATCAAAAAGTGATCCCTTTGGTCTGAATAAAAGATGAAATGATCAATTTATATATTATTTTTTTCTAAAATTATTTTTTCTAAATTCATTCTCAGGGGGGGGGGGGGGGGGGGGGGGGGGGGGGGGGGGGCCTGTTCCATGATTCTTTATTTATTTTCTCTTTGGTGTTTAACCAAATGTTCAAACAAATTCTTGATTTAGTTTATTTAATGTCAGTTTTTTAGTTGTATTTACTTTTGTAAATTTTTGTTGCTGTATTTGTTATTTTGTATTTTATACCTTTTTGAAAACGGCAAAAAGCTCGAAATATTAACCCTCCAACTGTTGTTGTTTATTTCAAAAATTTTGATAAACATAACCCTTAAGCGTAATTGTTGTTCGTTTCAAAATTTTGAATAAAACAAACATTCCCCTTGCATTAATCACTCATAACAGTATATTCCGGCAACCGTAATCGATTCGATTTCATAGCACCATTGGGATTCGGGGCAAAAAAAGCCTAAGGAATGAATTATAGTTTGTATTCACTCTTTATAATTGTAGTTGCAAACGTACCCAAGTTCGTTAGTTTGTGAACGTATAAAGATGTGACCGCCATGTTTGTCGATGCCGTCAGAGTTGGTTGATTGTGACGAGTCGTGGTAGGTTTTTATATTAGTACAGGTTTTTAGTAGGTTTATTTGTGTTTTAGTGATTGTGTATTAGTGTGATGGTGAATTGTTAAAATATCTGCAGTAGTGCAAAATAAATATTATTTTAGAATAAATAAATTTCTCGAAAATTTTTCAGCAATATTTTTGGAGCTAATGACCAAAATGAAACCTTTTTTCGACTTCTTCAAAATAAAAAATAAAGTTTATGGAATTTATTTTACTACTGCTGTAATAGTTTTACTTCATTCTGAGTAACATAAAAAAAATAATGCAATATAACCTCATGGTATAGGGAATTGTAAAAAACTGTATTAGTAAAACTTTTATTTAGCAAACTCTTACATATACACCCCTATTTTCACAATTTATGCGGCATCGCTGCTTTTTTGTTATATAGTGTTAATTATAGTTTCATTAAAATTTGTTATAATGCTTATGTGTTTCTGAAAACTAGAATAAAATTTGACACAACAATGGTACTCTCCACTTTTATAGTTTTTCCTTACTATGAACTTTGGATTTGCTAGGTAACTGGTCCCGCCCCCCAAATAAAAAAAAAAAAATGTTAAATTTTGAACTTTCATGGAAAAAAAAATTTAGTATAAACATTTTTTTTAAGGCCAAATTTAAATACTAATATTATTCATATGTTTAATTCTGAACACTAAAAATATATACTTCTATATATGATTACTTTTAATTTATAATTTTAAATAAATTTTTTAAAAAACCCTTGCACGAGGCCTTCGGAAAAACATGCCGCCACTTATCAGGAAACAATGGAACTGCCAGCTTGGCAGAGGTTAAAGGCACTTTTGTATCAAGAAGTTTTAATAATTGATATATATATATATTATATACACACGAGAAACCTTTGGCTAACTAGTTTTTTAAATGATGGTGTGTATGTACTAACATTACCAATGGTTATTTTATTGGAACAAAAAGATTCCAACTAACAAAATTTTTCCGAGAAAACTTAGCTGACAGGGAGAGACCCAGCTTATTACATTTCCTACTCTTAAGAGTAGCCTTTGTGTTCTTTTGTTGGCATGGGACAAAAATACACGAAAAAACAACAAATAACATAGGATATATACTTTTGGAGAATGTTTCCCACAGAGTTCTTTGTAAGGGATTTTACTATATCATGTTGGAAATATTCTTGTATTATATTATAATAATATTTCATTCAAAATATAGATACACACATGCATTTTATTAATATTGAAATAAAATCACATGAAATAAGAAATATAAATGTTAACATATAGACTTGAATTTGGGCAACATGAAATTTAGGTCTTATATATGAATCATAAGGTTTATTATATGTATTTAAATATATTATGCGTCATCTAGTATAAAAGACAATTTTTATACTATGAATCAGATTTTCGCCTTTAGAACCTTTCTAAGCAATAGTTATCGTATATTAGGTGATAAGGGACAGATCCGAAGGTCCTGTTGGGATTCCTTAATAATGAGTAATAATAATATGCTTGAAATCAGATCAAGGAGTAATCCCCTGTCTATTTGTACTTGAATGGGATATTACATTCTACTCCTCACTAAAATGGAAGAAAATTCAGGGTTGTGGACACCAAGTAAGTAAAAATTATAACTAGGACCATTATCGTGACGAATATCATAATCCCTTTCCTGTTCTAATATATACTCGAAGCCTTAATTGTTGTAAATGAAGGTCGGGTCTATATTCCAGGGAGTAAACACTAGACCAAATAGTATTGACGTTATTGTTACTCCATTATCAAATGAATAGCTCTAAATCTGCTAGTGAGACAGTGGTCACTGAATCCAAAACCACACTCGTTTTTAATCCCACCACTTGTGCAATACCAACACATCTTTAGTCTGAGAGCAAGCTATTCCTGAACACGATCTCTGAGCACGGTGTAGCACCTAAGTTTTCCTTACACATAATGAAGCTAGGGTAGGAAGGAACAAGGAAGTGAACAACGGCCACCTAACTAGGTTGTCTCCATGTATGTCGAAATGATGTAAAAGTTCGTTTTGAGGATTCGTGTTTGTCAGATTTTTCCAAGTCTGAGACGAGCGCAACGGTCAGATAAACAACGCTTGCAGATTAAAAGGAATGGTGAACTGGAGTTAAATAATTCTACTTTCATTCTTGAATCAACCTTTCCTGTCACAGCTACGTTAAGCACTTTAGTGTTATTTTAACTTCTGGATCTACGTTTTATTTAATCTTATTATTATTGATCCCTAATTCTTAAATATTTACGGGAAACTTTTCCTAGTGGTCTTTATCAAAACCTTCCTCGGACTTCAATGTAATATATTTAGAAATTGTTTTGCAATTATTGAGATTTGCGTTTAGCAGCACATTCAGTGGTCCATATTTACTTATAAGAGACACTCATATCCAAAATCCATATATTATGGCTTTCAGTAAAATTAAGCTCAATATTACAGTGAGAATTACGAGCATAGATCATAAAGGTGTACACACATACGAGACACTTGGATCTGTGGGTTAATAGTAACTAGTCGCAAACACCTCTAATGTTACCTTATTACTGGAAACATGTTTAAAACATAATTATCTACATTTTTTAAATTACCTTGGAAAATATTTATAAAAACTTTCTAAACATGTAAAAAGTGACCGGTTTCCACGTAAATAAATAAAGACCAAATAAAGAGACCAATTAAATAAAATAATGAACACCAACAATATGTGGGGACTTCAATATAAATTTTTTTAGATAAGTACTTGTAACAAAAGACAAAAACTTAGTTGACTTACTAGATTTAAAACTATTATCAACACTGTTATAAAGGAACCCACTAGAATAAACTTCTCCATAGTGCTACACTAATTGACAATATAATTACCAACTTGCCAGTACAAAATATTATTAAGTCACATGTTATAAGGACAGTTTTTTCTGACCATGAATGCTCAAGTTATACATTTTGTTAACTCCAGTAAAAACGTTAGTACCCGAAACCCGCAACAATAAACTAAGCGATATTTTGCTGACAACAACTGGAAATATTTTGAAACACTTTTAAAATCTCAGAAACTTGGAATGATGTATATAACTGTAGTTTAAACGAACAAAAAATTTTAAATGTTTTACTAATACATTTAATTATTTCTATAACTTAGCCTTTCCAGTGGTTAGTAAAAAGGTTAAATCTTAGGGAAAAAAAACTAGCTTGAGCTGGATAACTAGGAGAAGTAAGTGAGGCTAATCTTAATCTTAACTATCTTCAAGTCACTTCCTAGGAATTTAGTACCCTGAGAATGTTGGTTGAGGATGCCTGGGAGTAAGTATAATGGTCTTGTAAAGAATACAAAAGCTAAGTTTCTACGATGATCAAATTATGACCTCAGGACAACAAGTCTAAAGCTAGGTGGAATGTTGTTAATGACACAGTACCTATGAGATGTAAAGCAAAAAATAAATTTTAAATATGAACTTTTGTAAATGGATTGAAAACAACTGATGGCCAGCTTGTTTAGCGAGACACTTTTAATAGTTATTTTCAGTAGTGAGGCCGCGGACATGGTGACAAGCAATTCCACACCCATCCGAGGCCTATGCGGTGCTTGTACCCCCCAGCCCGGTTGGCAGCATGTTTCATCAGTGAGGTGTCAGTCTCTGAGGTGTGGGATGTTGTGAGGGCGGCTAAGGAGCACGCGTTCAAACTGAGGATGGATGGTATCCGTGTTGATATTATAAAAAGGTGTTTTTTCCGTTCATTTCTATTGTTTTCACCCATTTGGTAAACTCCAGCTTAACCCATGGCATTTGTTTCCATCTGTATATAAAATAAGCAAACTCATACCGATATTTAAATCAGGCTCCTAAATATCAGATAGAAAAATTACAGACCAATCAGTAGTCCTATCGGCATTTTCAAAAATCATTGAAAACTAATTATGTGTAATAAACTTATCCAATTCTTTCAGCAACAAAATATGTTTAGTCCGCACCAACACGGTTTCCTCAAAGGTAAATCTACGCTCTTCTGCAATTTTTAATTTCATTAATTCCATTATAACTTTTTTGACCACAAGCTGTACTCGATAAGGCATCTTCTGCGATCTCAGCGAGGGCGTTTTGACTGTGTCAGGCATGACGTTCTGCTTGAGTAAACTTCATGGCATAATGGCAATTCGGAGGTGTTTGCGCTTCAATTATTTGCCTCCTAATTTAAAAGGACAGAAAACAAGTCGTAGAAAAATCCACAAATACAAGGTATTCTTCACCATTCCAAATGAGGGAGTCATTAAGGTGCGGCGTACCACAGGGCTCTATTTTGGGACCAATACTGTTTGTCAACTACATAAATGATCTTCCCAAAAAACATCAACCATAGTAGAGATTTATCCATGTACGCCGACGACTGCAACTTTACAAACATCAAGAGTCTACTAGCGTCAGCAGCAATTGATGCTGCCAAACAATTGCCTCGCTCAAGCTTCTGAATGGTTTTGCAAAAAATGGGCTTGTTTCTCAATCCAATCAAGTTAGGCTTTATACGTTTCACAATACTTAAAGCACGCCCAATAAGTCACATATTCCCAGGGCAGTGGACTCACCTACAACAACAACTCATTGCAACATTTTTTCTGCCACAAAATTTCTTGGGCTGCATTTGACGACCCATCTCAACTGGGAAATCTCATGTGGATGTCATCTCTTGGCAAAAGGCTCCGCCCAGTCTGCTATGGCTCTCCGGCCGACCTTCCGCTTGCTCAGGTATGCAGCATCCGAGTCCTTCTCTGCTGTATATTTCTCCTATGTTGAATCAATTTTAAGGTATGGAATTATTTTTTTGGGGTATGTCAAGTAAACAAAAATTTTCAAAGAGTTTTCAAAATTCAAAAAATGGTGTATAAGAGCAAGTTGAAAATGACCAGAAGGGAATCTTGTCAGTTGGTGTTTAAAGAATTAAACATAATGACGTTGGCTGGTCTGGTGGGGTATAAGTGCTGCATGTTTGTTAGAAATAATCCCACTCTGTTTACTGCTGGCGCGGCTTGCCACTCGTATTCAACGAGGGGCGCGCAGCGGGACTGACAGTGCGGCAACATTCGACTACATTTTTTCAAAAAGGGCCACAGTACATATGTACTGTGGTATATAACAGGCTGCCACCAAACATAAAAAAGAGACAGGTGCTTATACTTTTAAAAGACTTTTAAGAGAGTATTTTGTAACAAAAGGCTTTTATAAGAAGGACTTTATACAAGACATGTAAACTGTATTTTCCTTGTTATATATTTGTTCTTAATTTGATGTGTTCAATTGTATTGTAATTTGAACGAATGAAATATTATTATTATTATTATTAAGAGAGCCGATTTTAGGATGCTTCGGCAGACAATCAGTAAGATAAAGACAAAGCGATTGTGCTCGCGCATATAAACTGCTGCATCCATTCCTATGAGCGTATTAATTGCTCAGAACATTGTCTGCGACTCTCTAAAATATAATATTTTTATAACATCCAGCTAATTTAATTGGTATATGTTTGGTAGTCCAAGCATTGTACCATACATGTATGATAAAAGGGTCACTTATCGTTTGGCTTATTAATCGGTTAGGTAATGTCTTTAGGTGCCAGTACGGTAGGTTCTTATTGTACTTTAGCCAATGTGTAGTCTTTTCTGGCCAAGTATAAAAGACGCAGAAAGACGAAATAGACATTAGATGTATCATAGTGCTGAAGTACGTACTACTTATTTGTCTACTGTAGTTTCTCAACACGCTGAGTCTTGTCAACTGGTTCTATATTACGCCACTCATCCTAATGCGGTCGGTTTAACTTAATAAACATATGTTTGGTATATTATACGTCTATAAATGTAGGAACCATGGACTATTCAATTCTATTCTGTAATTACACTATACGGTATTAGAATAGTGACCAGTCTTGGTCAACTGGTTCTATATTAGGCCCACTTGTTCTAAAGCGGTCGGTTTAAACTTGATAACCACATGTTTTGGTACAATATACTTCCATAAAATGTAGGAACAATGAAATATGCAATTCTATCGGTTATTTACATTATACGGTAGAATAGTGACCAGTCCTTGTCAACTGGTTCTATATTAGGCCACTCGTCCTACAGCGGTCGGTTTAACTTCATAACCATATGTTTTGGTATATTATACGTCTATTAAATGTAAGGAACAATGAACTATTCAATTCTATTCTTCTGTAATTACACTATACGGTAGAATAAGTGACCAGTCTTGTCAACTGGTTCTATATTAGGCCACACGTTCTAAAGCAGTCGGTTTAACTTCATAACCATATGTTAGGTATATTATACGTCTATAAATGTAGGAACAATGAACTATTCAATTCTATCGGTTATTACACTATACGGTAGAATAGTTACCAGTCCTTGTCAACTGGTTCTATATTAGGTCCACTCGTTCTAAATGCGGTTCTGGTTTAACTTTATAAACCATATGGTTTGGTATTATTATAAGTCTCAATAACTGTAGGAACCATGGACTATTCAAATTCCTATTTCTGTAATTACACTCTATACGGTAGAATAGTGAACCAGCTCTTGTCCAACTGGTTCTATATTAGGCCCCACTTGTTCTAAAGCGGTCGTTTATACATGATAACCACATGTTTGGTACAATATACTTCCATAAAATCGTAGGTGGGAACAATGAAAATAGTGCCAATTTATCGGTTATTCACATTATACTGGTAGAAATAGTGGACCAGTTCTGTCAACTGGATTCTATATTAGGTGCCCAACTCGTCCTAGCAGCGGTCGTTTTAAACTTCATAACCTTATGTTTGGTATATTATACGTCTATAAATGTAGGAACAATGAACTATTCAATTCTTATTCTGTTATTACACTATACCGGTATAATAGTGACCAGTCTTGTCAACTGGTTCTATATTAAGGCCACTCGTTCTAAAGCGGTCGGTTTAACTTCATAACCATATGTTTGGTATATTATACGTCTATAAAATGTTAGGAACAATGAACTATTCAATTCTATCGGTTATTACACTATACGGTAGAATAGTTACCAGTCTTGTCAACTGGTTCTATATTAGGGCCACTCGTTTCTAAAGCGGTTCGGTTTTAACTTTATAACCATATGTTTGGTATATTATACGTCTATAAATGTAGGAACAATGAACTATTCAATATCTATCAGTTATTACACTATACGGTATAATAGTGACCAGTCTTGTCAACTGGTTCTATATTACGCCACTCGTTCTAAAGCGGTCGGTTTAACTTCATAACCATATGTTTGGTATATTATACGTCTATAAATGTAAGGAACAATGAAACTATTCAATTCTATCGGTTATTACACTATACGGTAGAATAGTGACCAGTCTTGTCAACTGGTTCTATATTAGGCCACTCGTTCTAAAGCGGTCGGTTTAACTTCATAACCATATGTTTTGGTATATTATACGTCTATAAAATGTAGGAACAATGAAATATATTCAATTCTATTCTGTAATTACACATTATACGGTAGAATAGTGACCAGTCTTGTCAACTGGTTTCTATATTAGGCCACTCGTTCTAAAGCGGTCGGTTTAACTTCATAACCATATGTTAGGTATATTATAACGTCTAATAAATGTAGGAACAATGAACTATTCAATTCTATCGGTTATTACACTATACGGTAGAATAGTTACCAGTCTTGTCAACTGGTTCTATATTAGGCCACTCGTTCTAAAGCGGTCGGTTTAACTTAATAACCATATGTTTGGTATATTATACGTCCTATAAATGTAGGAACCATGAACTATTCAATTCTATTCTGTAATTACACTATACGGTATAATAGTGACCAGTCTTGTCAACTGGTTCTATATTACGCCACTCGTTTCTAAAGCGGTCGGTTTAACTTCATAACCATATGTTTGGTATATTATACGTCTATAAATGTAGGAACAATGAACTATTCAATTCTATCGGTTATTACACTATACGGTAGAATAGTTACCAGTCTTGTCAACTGGTTCTATATTAGGCCACTCGTTCATAAAAAGCGGTCGGTTTAACTTGATAACCATATGTTTGGTAACAATATACGTCTATAAATGTAGGAACAATGAACTATTCAATTCTATCGGTTATTACATTATACGGTAGAATAGTGACCAGTCTTGTCAACTGGTTCTATATTAGGCCACTCGTTCTAAAGCGGTCGGTTTAACTTCATAACCATATGTTAGGTATATTATACGTCTATAAATGTAGGAACAATGAACTATTCAATTCTATCAGTTATTACACTATACGGTATAATAGTGACCAGTCTTGTCAACTGGTTCTATATTACGCCACTCGTTCTAAAGCGGTCGGTTTTAACTTCATAACCATATGTTTGGTATATTATACGTCTATAAATGTAGGAACAATGAACTATTCAATTCTATTCTGTAATTACACTATACGGTTAGAATAGTGACCCAGTCTTGTCAACTGGTTCCATATTACGCCACACGTTCTAAAGCGGTCGGTTTAACTTCATAACCATTATGTTTTAGTATATTATACGTCCTATTAAATGTAGGAACAATGAACTATTCAATTCTATCGGTTCATTACACTATACGGTAGAATAGTTTGACCAGTCTTGTCAACTGGTTCTATATTGGGCCACTCGTTCTAAAGCGGGTCGGTTTAACTTTATAACCATATGTTTGGTATATTATACGTCTATAAATGTAGGAACAATGAAACTATTCAATTCTATCAGTTATTACACTATACGGTATAATAGTGACCAGTCTTGTCAACTGGTTCTTATATTACGCCACTCGTTCTAAAGCGGTCGGTTTAACTTCATAACCATATGTTTGGTATATTATACGTCTATAAATGTAGGAACAATGAACTATTCAATTCTATCGGTTATTACACTATACGGTAGAATAGTTACCAGTCTTGTCAACTGGTTCTATATTAGGCCACTCGTTCTAAAGCGGTCAATTTAGCTTTATAACCATATGTTTGGTAATATTATACGTCTATAAATGTAGGAACCAATGAACTATTCAATTCTATCGGTTATTACACTATACGGTATAATAGTGACCAGTCTTGTCAACTGGTTCTATATTACGCCACTCGTTCTAAAGCGGTCGGTTTAACTTCATAACCAAATGTTTGGTATATTATACGTCTATAAATGTAGGAACAATGAACTATTCATTTCTATCGGTTATTACACTATACGGTAGAATAGTGACCAGTCTTGTCATACTGGTTCTATATTAGGCCACTTCGTTCTAAAGCGGTCGGTTTTAACTTCATAACCATATGTTTGGTATATTTATACGTCTATAAATGTAGGAACAATGAACTATTCAATTTCTATTCAGTTATTACACTATACGGTAGAATAGTGAACAGTCTTGTCAACTGGTTCTAATATTACGCCACTCGTTCTAAAGCGGTCGGTTTAACCTTCATAACCATATGTTTGGTATATTATAACGTCTATAAATGTAGGAACAATGAACTATTCAATTCTATTCGGTTATTACACTATACGGTAGAATAGTTACCAGTCTTGTCAACTGGTTCTATATTAGGCCACTCGTTCTAAAGCGGTCGGTTTAACTTTATAACCATATGTTTGGTATATTATACGTCTATAA
>NW_025783541.1:0-28727 GCF_021130785.1 Homalodisca vitripennis
CTGTAGTATATTAACGTTACCCAGGCTGGAGCAAATGGTTTCTAGACTTTAACACTAACACTGAATTAAACATGAACTCATATTGAACTGAAATTTATATATATATATATATATTTAAAATATATTATTATATATCTAAAATATATATATATATTTTATATATATATATATATATATATATATATATATATATATATATATAAGTAGATAGTAATATGGGGTTCCTGGCGCACTTTCGGAGCCGACCGAAAAGCAATGTAAAAATACTGTTCAATGTACCATAAAGGAAGCTGAGAAATAACACAGCAAATCTCAATGAAAAATTAACCGAATCTACAGTCGTTCGTCTCCAAAAGCGAATCGGTACATTACTATCTACTCTGTGGGAATGAAAAATTAACCAAATCTGAGCTTCTACTTTCTTAAGCTGTGCTTTGTAAAATGTTGTCAAATCTGCTACGAATAAAGGATTTATCTTAATAAAAATTTAATCAATTTAAAACATTTTTACTAAAACATACTGTAACTTTAATATAAAAAACTTTTCTACTAAATAAACAACATGAACTCACCCAAAGCTCTCTTCAGTTTCTAGCATTTCAAAAACTTACAAAGAAAGACAATTTTAACGAGTTCAACGAATTACCAAAACATTTTAAAGAACAGTTGATACTTTCCTTAAATGATACAGAATTCAAAGAACTTGTAAAGTCTTTTGCAGAAAAAACGTCTAATGGAGTGTTTTACTATCGGCAAAAAACTAAAAAAGTAAGGGAATTACATATTTTAATATAATTACGAAAGATATTGAAAAGAAAGTAAAAAATAAACAAACAGAGAGTTTTCATCGTTTTTTTATGAAATTTTTCCCATATTATACGTTCTTTCAAGATAATCAAGACTTAATTGATGAATTTCTTAGGAATTTTTGTAAGTATCAAGATTTATCAACACAATTCATTAAAGAGCATTATAGAATTTTTCTTATAGAAATATAGCCACATTTTGTGTGAAACAAAAGGTATTACTGTAGATAATATTCCATGTGATTCCTATGAAGAAAGACACCAACTATGGTTATCAAAACAGTACTATGACGTGGGGAGGGACTGCAAGTTTTAGAGTTAAGACTTTATTCTACAAAGTTAATTGTTATAATTTTCTTTATCTTTTATAGTCTTCTTTCCAGTAACAACCAAGTGTAATTTTTTCATTTTTGTTTAATTCTTTAATCTTTTTTTTCATCCAAAACAGTCAAAAATCTGTTCGGCAAGTGTACTTTACAATCTTCCAACTCGGCAATTATTGTAAACCCGAATTTATCTTTCATTTTCTCCAAATTCAAAGATTCTATGTTTCTTCCTTTCTTCCAATTCATTTAACTTCTTATACTCTTTAAACTTACATTCTCCAATATCATTTAAACTCCTTCAAGAACTCCATTTAAATAGAAAAAATTTAAAGACGGAAAAAATGAAATTCGCTAACCTTCACTCGAGAAGTCGGGGAGAATGTGAGTAAAAACCGCATTCTTTTCAAGAGGTTCTTCGTTTAATTTCTCCAAATGTACTATAAAATCATCGAGGATTTCTGGTTCAAAATCATAAACAAATTCAACATCCAGATAATGAAAAAATACAGGTAATATCTTTTCATAATAAACGTGTGTATCGATACCTACAAACCTAATGTATTCTTTGAAAAGGAAAATAATTTTGTCAATGGTTCCAAGAGATAAGTAAAAATTTTTATTCTGTTTTCTAAATTCTGTAACAAATTTTGTTTGCTTCTTGTCTCCATATTGCAATTTTGTAAGCAGGTTATTCAAATGTGTTAATTTATTTCGAAATTTCTTAGGTTTAGGTCTTTCTAACAAAATTAAATTACAACCTCTACAAACTAAATATCTTTTATCGATAATTTCTCCTCTATTAGAACACTTGTAACAGTTGGCATTATACTCTTCCATTTAAACAAAAAGATTTTTTTATAAATGGAGATTATGGAACTAACTCTGCCGAGATATAAATTTTTCAGCGCAAATGTTTGTGTTTACATTTCTACAACAGAGATAAATATAAATAATTTCATTCTATTGTACAACTATTTAGGATATTTTGTCTATGACTACAAAGATTATTCCGGAAGAAATCGAGATTTTTCATCAGCGAAAGAG
Source organism: Homalodisca vitripennis (assembly GCF_021130785.1). Classification (NCBI taxonomy): domain Eukaryota; kingdom Metazoa; phylum Arthropoda; class Insecta; order Hemiptera; family Cicadellidae; genus Homalodisca; species Homalodisca vitripennis. The sequence goes on from NW_025783541.1 coordinate 2,177, forward strand.
TATATTTTTGAAGTTTTAGAAGGAATGAAAGAGAATAATATGAACATAATCAATTATTGTAAAAGACAAAATGAATGATTGTGTCTCTGGTGTAGTGTTGTTAGTGTGCGTGTTTGCGCTATGGGAATCACATCACATTCAACTTCTACGGTGTCTATTGTTTAGAGACTTGGCCCTGCACTGCTACTGTCCAACCAAGTTAATGGCTAGGAGCTGTAATTCGGGTCTTAGACTCTGGAATTTTTTTGTTCCCAAGTCTCATTTTTTCTTTGGTAACTACTGTGTAGAATTTGATGGAGAGATTCAATTAGGGAATTTGTGTCGGGTGTTTTGTAAGTGTAATGTTGTATTAATGAACGATGTGAATGATGAATGTAATGAACGAATTAAGGAAGAGAAGGAATTAAGGAATGAAGTGGAAAGGTGAGGAAGCAAATGGCGCGCCAACCACAGTTGTCATTACTCGGCTTGTTCTATAGTCATTACACTATGGCCACTCGTGTAAAGACTTGTCCCCAACCACTGAACGACAACCATGTCTTCCTCAATAAAAAGCGCGCCTGAAGCTCTGGGATTTGAACCCAGAACCTCAGGCTTTGAAGGCAAGCGTCTTACCAACTGAGCTACGGAGAGTCTCGAAAGTTATAAGCTATATCTCTGCTATATAAGTTGTTCAATTAGGAGTGCTAGTTTACAAATTTATTAATAATTTTATATTTCAAAAACCACTCAACCGATTTTTAATGAAATTTGGTACACATATAGTAAATACTTAACTCTTTCGACTTAACTTATCCATAAGGGTGAAATCATCCCCTATTTCTTAATATTCATAAAAAAATTAAAAAAAATAATCAGAAAAATCTGAAACTTCAAAAACAAGCGAGTTCAACTTAAAATTTCATGAAAATAACAAAAATTTCAAAATCTACCCCAATCATCCCTTATCTTAAAACTCTTATATCTCGAGAACTATTGGAGCTTTTTTGCTGAAATTTGGTATATAGGATCAGTAAATATTAAAGTATTTTTTAAAATCATAACTTCCGGTCCAACCCTTAAGATGACCTTGGAATAGTTTTTTGTTAATATCATCCCCATTTTTTAAGATATTCTTTTGAAATTAAAAATAAATACTTATAGCAATGTCTTTAATAATTCTGTAAAGTTGTAGAATTATCCAATGAATAATATAGACAATAAGACGATTTTTTTCAAAAATTTTACTGAATTTCTCTAATATCGTTCTTAATCACATCATAGGCTAAAAATTTCTCAGAAAACCACAACCACATAAACAAATCGCGTTTGTAACAGCTTTTTTAAAATCCATATTGATAATTATATCGTTCTTTGAACCAGAAATATTTGTCATACTCCTTGTTGTATCAATGACATAAATAGGTCTATTCGCTAAAAATTCTTTAGGATTGTAATACATTTCCTTATTATTACAGTAAACTTTCTTAAAATCTTGATACATCTGATACATGATTCTGAAAAGACCTCCTGAAATTTTTAAATTTTGTAATTCATCTGGATAATAAGAACCGTTCAATTTTACTCTGATATTTTTTACATCCAAACTATCAAACTTTGAAGGATTTTTTTCTTGATTATTCTGTCTATCTGTTTGAAAACCTATGATAACGAACTTGGGATTGAAGATATTTCTATAAATATTTGTAATATCGAACGAATAAGTTGTTCCGGAAAATACCTTTTTGTTCAATACATTGCCAATCTAGAAAATTAAACATAATGTTTTGACTTTTTTGTAATTTCATCAATCAACCTAATTTTACTCGTGGTTTTATAATCAATCATTGGAACTCTAATAAAAAAATCTGTAATTGTTATTTTTCCATCAACAGGCATAACATTTCCAGTTGCAGTCTTCAGAATCACATCATCGTCTTCTGCTCTTATAAAACTTAGATAAAATCCTCCTTTATAGATCGGAATAGTAACATTTTTCAAAAAAAATCCTAATCCAAAATGAGATAAATTTCCAGCTGCTTCAAAAACACCAAATTTAAAATCTGATTCAAAGCCATTAGAAGTTTGAGAAATAACATCACTTTTTGAATACGATAAATAGTTCCTTTAATAGTGCTTAATTGGCCACAGTTTTCGACTTCTTCTATCAATTTATTGTGTTTTCTTACTTCAATCTTAGAAAATAAAAACGGTATAAAATTATCGATTAATCTAACATTATCAGTTTCCAAGATATGCTTGACCATCTTGTTTTGTTAAAGTTCCAGAAATATAAAACTGGAAGTTAGACGAGCAAAAGTTATCTCCAAAATCAATATTAAACTCAGTTCTTTTATTCGGTTCATTCAAATGTTGTTTACTAATTGGATAGAAATTTTTAAACTCCGCCCTTTCAATATCACTAGCATATTTTCTGTAGTCCGCCATTTAATAAGAGAAAATTTAGAAATTTTAAACATCGTGTATCATATTTTCATCGATCTAATGTACGTTTTTATAAGAAAAGATATAAATTTTTAGTAAAATAATTAAAAAGATTAGAGTCATTTTTAATGATCTACTTCGTCATATTCAGGATTCTCTTCCTTAAATTTTGCGATCTCGGTCACATATTTCAATAAAATCTGCACAGGATAGTAACCGCTATCTATAATATTGTTCCAATCAACTGTATCTTTATTTTCATCCAAAAACTTTATACTCAAGTGTTGATAGAGACAAAGAACAGACATATGATCTTTTAATTGATAATGTATATTTTCTTGAATGAACTCTGGGGACAGAGTTTGATATTTTGCAATGTTATACCAATTCAATTTGTTTACGTATAATCTCATCATCATATCTTCGGATAATTCATATTTTTGAGAAATGTCATCCCAATGTTCTTTTTTCAAATCTCTTTCGTGTTGCATTATAAAAAGATCGAAAGCACTGTAATGTCCCGCCATCTCTATTTATTAGGAAAAAATTTCAAAATCAAGTTTTTATAAATTGGCTCTTTTTAGCGTTACATTCAGCACATTTTCCAGATATTCTCTTAACTCCGTTAATGTTTGCATAGTATTTTATATCGTTTGTGGCAGTTTTTCTCTTTACATCTCACACAATATATGAGCGCCATTTATATAAGGAAAATTAGTCATCGTAACCACCTACTCCATTAAATCTGTTGTCGATGTTTTCAAAAGTTTTATCGACATCTTCTTTAAATTTATTAAAGTTTTCTTCTAGTTTATTTACTTTATCGAGATATAAAGAGTATCGATCATCTATACTTTTAAGTAATTCATTATTATGTGTTGCTTCTCATTAAAACGTGTACCAAAATCTTCAAAAAAGTTTTACTTTCTCATTGAAATGTGTATCAAAATCTTCCAGAATTTTGTTTAATTACTTCACCAACTAATACATTAACAGTATTTTTATATGTATTAAAGTTTTCTTCTAGTTTATTTACTTTATCAAGTAATTCACCAACATCGTCTACTGATCTTTTACTTCTTTCATCAAGTTTTTCATAGACTTCTGTTGTAAAATCTTTAACATGCTGTTTTATGATTCTCATAATTTTGTTTTAGTTCATTATACACATTTTAATAGGATCTTCTAATTGAATAATTACAACAACATCAAATGGATTAATTCCTTTACTAACACCGCTAATTCTTTTTCCTTTAAAATCTAAGGCATTTTTAACATTCGGATCATGTAAATCAACAATATCGATGTTTTCTGATAATTTTAGAGGTTTTTTTAAAATTTGTTCTTTAACAAACAACATCATGTTTGTCAATACCAGGTCGAACACCGACAATTCTTTTTTTATTAGCCAAACTAACATAATTCTTTTCAACTTTGATCGCTTCAGTAATTTTATCAGCTTTTTCGATATGAGACATTAAATCGGTAAATATTTTTTTTGCACCATCTTCAAATTCTTTTTCCAATGTTTTTTATTTTATCAGCAACTTCATTTGAACTCATGAAATTTGCAAGTTTGTTATCATATTCTGCTTTAAAATCTTCAATCTCGACAGCAAACATATCTGAATCTGGAAGGTTTTGTAATAAATTTTCTAACTTGTTATCAAACTCATTTCTCAAACTATCAAAATTCAAAACTATTATCTACATTTTGAATAATTTTGTGTTCCAAATACGTCAAAAATATTTTGTGAATCCATATTTATTAAGTAATAATTTGTTAACAACTTCTTTAAAATCTTTACCAGTACTCAGTTCATTCAAAACAAAAACACATAAATGACCACAAATTGGGGGATCTTTATAGTCTTGAATCTGAGAATCATTGTAGTAGACGCTTGATTTTTTCAAATATTTGATCAATTCTATAGGTGGTTTGTCCTCAATTCTTCCATACGAATCAAAATAACATGCATTCTTATCATTTTTATAATAACAAATCCAATGCGTTCCACTTCCCATAATCGAGTCTAAATTCACAATTCCACATTCAAATTTCTTAACTTTTTTCAGGTAATGTATCTCTCATGAAGATTCCTCTAAAATGTTTAATATTTTTGCAGATTTCTTCCAATTCCCCGAATGTTAAAGGTTTAAATTTTTTTTTCAATGTTTGATTTCACGTAATTCAAAGTTTTTTCATCTAATCCAGATCCTGTAACATCTTCCAACTCTTTATCTAACCAATTTAAAATGTTTCGAACAATAGGAATCACATCTTTTTTAACGATTGGAGCAGCTTTACGAACATAAGGAACAACATTTTTAACAACTGGAATATTTTCTCCAAAATCTAATAAATCTTTCAAAAGTCCACCATTTTTGAGTTCTTTCAACTGATTATAAGAAAATTCTATTCTGGTTCCTTTATTGTTTTTCTTATGTTTTTCGAGTTTATTGTATTGTCTATTTGTTAAAAATATCTTATCTTCGCCATTTTTTAGTTGATCTATTTTAAATTGAATACTAACGGGTATTTTCTTCTTAAAAGCGGATTTTATTTTTTCTTTCTGATTTTTGCTGAAGTTTACGTTCACCTCCATTTATATAGTTAAAATTTCAAGTTCTCTTCGATTCCCATTCCTAGTTTTCTCTTCAAAAACATTGCTCCAGCTGTTGGAAAGCGCAACAAATCTTTCACCTAAACTAGCATCTTTTGATAAAAATCTATCCATTGCTTTATCTTGCAAAACTTTATCTGCTATATGTCTGGAATTTGTGTCTCTATGTTTTGCATAAAAAATATCGTGTTCCATAGCAGCTTGATCTAATTTATTTATACCAGGATCTCCTCTTTTTAGTCTTTTTTCGAGTTTTGTGCCAGGCCCCAGATACTGATAAGTTGGTACGTGTAATTCAAAAGGTAAATTGTTGATAAAATCATTCAAAAGTCCACTACCTTCAATCATAGATGAACTTATTGCCGGCAAAACTCGTTTTAAATATTTAATTCCATCAGGGTTTTCAATCATTTCGTCAAGTTTGTTCGAAATAAAATCTTTAATCGCTTTCTTTTCGTTCAAAAAATTGTTGTTTCCAGCCTTTTCTTGAGCATAAATATAATTAATAATTCCATCGAGTTTTGTCAAATCGTCGATATATCTGTATTCGATCTTATTATCACTGTATTTTCTCACACCTGATCCTTCGATTCTTTTTTCCCAAATTGGTTTAATCAAATTGAGATATTTTTTACCTTTACTTGACTTTGGTTTCTTAGTTGATGGATCATTATTTTTGTAAATTGAATCAGATTTCCATAAAATTTCAGTATACTTTTTCAAGTCTTCTTCAGAATATAAACCGTCTTTTGGAACATCAGTGCCTGTTAATAATCTCCATAAACCTTGAGTTTCCTTCATATGTTTTTTCATTAATAATGATATCATTATGCTCAAAATTAACGGGTAAATTTCCAATCATAAAACTTTTCTTTTTTTTATCCCAATACAAACCAAATTTATCATCCTTTGCTCTAGGAAGAAATTTTTTACCAATTTCACCAATTATTATATCCGTTGGTTCCAGGACTTATTGGTTCAACTATGGTAGAGTCTTCAATGATTCGAGGTCTAAATGGTGTTGAAGATGGTAATTTTGGCAATTCAAACTCAGATTCTGGTATCGAAATATCAGCAAATTGTCGTACAACTGGAACCAAATTCATCAAATTTTGATTATCGCTTAAAACATTTTCAATTTTGCCCTCAACATTTTTTATTGCAGATGTTACAGGTTGATTAATTTTTTGAATAAATTCTTGTTCTTTTTCATCAATTCGAATCTGTTCTTTAAATTCTTTGATTAATTTCTTTTCTATTTGATCAAGTTTTTTTGCTTCTTCTGAAGTTACGTTCGCCATTTATTTAGGAAAATTTTGAAACGTAAACGTGGAACGTGGAAACGTGAACACTAAACGTGAACACGGAACGTAAAACGTGAACGTGGAACGTGAAAACACGAACGTGGAACGTAAAAACGTGAACACGAAACGTAAAACATGAACGTGAAACACGAACGTGAAACGTAAACACGAACGTAAAACATGAACGTGAAACGTAAACACGAATGTGAAACATGAACGTGAACGTGGAACGTGAACAGATTTACCGTTTTTTCTGTTATTTTCATAATGTAAATAAAAAGTAAAGATAATGTAAAAATAATTATAACAAATATTTTATCAAGTAGACCACTGAGCAGCATTTATATTAGAAAATTTATTCAAATATTTACCATTTTTAGGCTTCAAAGTTAGATTAATAGTTAAAAATCCGTAGTCTTCCTTCCAAATTTTATCACATAGCTCATTAAATTGGTTAAAACTTATATCAGATCCCACATAATTGTTATAAATCTTTCTCGAATAGTGATCATCTTGCTTAAAAATACACAACATATTCAGATTATTTCTTATAACTTGTTTATCAACCTTTGAAAAGCATTGAGAAAGATAGATACAGGATATATTTTTGTGACGAGACATTACGAAATATTCCCTTGATAACGTCTTGATTTTCCAAAATACAATCATCAAAAACGATTAAAGAATTCGGTTTACATTCGCTTAATGGAACTATGTCCTCAGAAGCATTATAAAAATGTGATATTTTTTTGTTTAAGTTTTTCTCAATATTTTCAAATCTTTCTTGTAATTTTTTATAGGCGTCTTGTTCTAAAGATTTACTAAAAACATACAAATTGGAATAAGGAATCAACCTATTGTAGATAAAATTCAATAGTAAAGTTGTTTTTTCCACATCCACTTGAACCAACAATTAACAATCTGATTGGTTGATCTTTCTTATTTTCTTCAAACGTTTGAAGTTTTATCTGATCTTTTTGCTTTAAAAATTTCTCCATTTAAATAGCGAAAATGAAGCTGTTCAAGTTGACTTCAGAAAGCTCTCAATTATTTTAAAACTTGGAACATCCTATACACTTAGAGGAAGAATCAAATTATTTTATCGGTTTTAAGCAGCGGCTTTTATTCTGATAATTTTGTAATAAATATTAGTGAAAGTTTCTCCTTATTGTATAGGATTTAGTGAGAAGAACATAACAAAATATTATGGTTTAAACAAAGGATATTATACCTTCGATCAAATAAAAAATTCCCTTAAAAATTATCTGAAAACATTCAAACAATCAGATAAATCTTTAAACTTTGACGAAAACAAGTTTGAAATGCAAAAAAATTATCTCTCTAATAAAATTCAAATAAAATCACCAGTAAGAATAATGTTTTCAGCAATTATTGTAGAATTGTTAGGGTTTGTTCAAGAAACTATTGAGCCAAATCAGGTATATTTAGGAAATAAAACGCCAAAATTTAGACCGTTCGATGTAATTGAAGTGCACTGCAATCTCGTTGAACCTAGTTTTGAAAAATCATACCGAACATTTACACAAAGAATCTGAAATTTTGTACACTTTTTTCCCAAATGTTGCTTATGGATCAAAAATCAGTGAAAAACCGAATGAAATAGACTATATTCCAATTAGAAAAAATATGAAAAGAATTCAAAAAATCGTCTTAACTGTTCAAGACTCTGAGGGAAATTTATTAAATAATGAGAGTAAAACAACAATATATTTAAGATTGAAAAAGGAATAAAAATGAGTTGATAATGATGACAAAATTCAATATTTTTACTTAAAAAACAAGAGTCTATGCCATAGACCCTTTCAAAATCTTCATCCTGACACTGTTTTTATCAATGAATCTGGCCTTCATTCTCAAAATAAAAATTACTAGTTAAATTTCTTTTCTATCTAAATGGAGTCAGTTGTAGACCTACTCAATAATCAACTTAGATTTAAAAGCAAACATATCTTTACAATTGTTGACGAAAATAATGAATTTTGGTTTAAGGCTAAAGATGTTGCAGAAATATTGGAATTTAAAAATACGAGACAAGCTATCATAGATCATGTTAAAGAAAAATACAAAAAAAGCTTTGAAAACATAGATTCTGACAAGGGTTATCGAATCGCGACTCTTACAAAAATTACATCCAGACACTATTTTCATCAATGAACCAGGCATATATTCTTTAATACTGAAATCTAAAATGAAGATTGCAGAAACGTTTCAAAATTGGGTTTTAGAAGAAGTTTTACCGAGTATTAGAAAATATGGCGAGTACAAACTTGAAAACGAAAATAAGCAGTTAAAAGATGAAATAAAACAGTTACAAATTAAAGATGAAATGAAATCATTGAAAATAGAGAATCAAGAATTGCGAATGGAATTAATGAAGAGAGATATGGTATGTAAAGATTTTGATAAGAAAAAACACCATGTTTTTGTGTTAATTAAGAAGAATCACATGTGGGAATGGCCTTATTACGTTATCAGAGCTCAGAAACGAGAAATACCAAAACCGATTAAAACATCTAAAAATAAATTATCCTGAATTAGAGATTTTGTTCATTGATGACGAACCAAATTCTATCAATCTCTACAACCAAATGAAAGAATCTTTGAATATTTTATACAACGGAAATCATTTTACTACAAATATGGCAGAATCTCGACTGATTTATAGAATATCTAAATTACACGATGAAAATGTTTCTAAATTTTACTAAAAACTCTCGATTTATTATATTTTTGTTTGTAAATGTTTAGCATAACTAGGTAACCATCGTAGAATTTTTTTTCATATTCACAAGGCATTTCGTTTTTATAACTTTCGCTGAAAATTTTTTTAGCACAATCTTTGCAAAAAGCATCTTTTCTATCTTTACTATACTGCCAGTTATTAAATTCAGAAATATTTTTAATTTCTTTACAAAAAGTAAACACTTTTTCTCTTCTTAAAGTTAATTTGTTCATTTTATCATATAATTCCTTACAATAACAATCTTTTTCTATTCTCTTCTTGACACTTTGTACATTTCTTTTGAGACTCCATTTATATAGAAAAAAATTATTACACGATGAAAATGTTTAAACTCTTGAATTATGATATTTTGTTTGTAAATGTTTTTGATAATTATTTAACCATTTTTATAGTTCTTTCACATTCACATTGAGTATCTTCATAATATAATCTATGGTGATTTCTTCTTTACACAATCTTTACAATATGAGTCTTTCTTATCTCTACTATAGTGATCACTATTAAACTCTGAAATTTTTTTAGTTTTCTTTACATTTAAGACATTCTTTATCTTCCAAAGTTAATTTTTCTATTTTATCATATAATTCTTTATGATATTCCCTTTCACAATCTTGCAATTATAATGCATTCCATCTTTCCTATTTTTATCTTTATAAAATTCATTTAAATCTTTAAATTCTTTGCACTTTGTACATTTCTTTTGATGCGCCATTTATATATAGAAAATTTATATTACAGTTTTGACTTCTTCAATTCATATTCATAAAACTTTCCGGTTATTTCTTCATTATTTAAATCTTTTATACTATAAGTTACAGGATCTGTGTTATTAATTTGATAAATCACAAAGATTTCTCTTGACCAATTGTTCTTATATTTGTTCGAAAATGTTTGTTTTTTACTAACAATTCTTACATGATCATTGACTTTAAATTTAGTTTTTCGTGTGAATTTCAGGTGGAACATACTTGAAAACGGTCTCTAATAACTCCTTTTCTGCATCCTTATCTACGTCTTTCGGTTTCATTTTGATTGTGCTGTGAACTGTATCGTATATAATTGTTTACGATTTTTTGAAGAATATCGATCCATTTAAAGTTTTTATTAATCTCAAAAAATTACTTTTCATTCTCTCATTTTGAGTTCTGTTATATCTCTCTACAATACTTGATTTCTCTTCGTTTTCAGTATGATAAATCTTGATGTCGTATTTTCCTCAAAACATCGTTAAATTCTTTATTTTTAAACTCTAAACCCTTATCTGTATGAAGTAGGTTAGGAGGTTTGTGATTGATCCTTATGGCATCTTTTACTATATCTTCGAAAGCTTTTGAAATATCCTTGCCGTTTTTTCTTTTGATAGCTCTTGACCAAGCATATTTTGAGAAAGTATCAATAACATTTAACATATACTTAAATCCATCATTTTGATCTGAATAGTTAGACATTATAACTAAATCTGCTGCCCATAAATCGTCAATTCCTAATGTTATAATTTTTCTCTTTTTAAACTTTTTTCGTACTGGTGCATGAATTTCTCGAGCTTCAATCTCTATCTCATCTTTAGTCTTCAATTCTTGCTTAACAGGTTTTGGATTTGGATTCTTTATAAACTTACTCTTGTTTGTCTTACATTTTGAACATTTTGCAGCAATTCTATACAATCCATTTTGAGTTTGAACGATTTTTGAATCTATATTTTTCGTTTTCTTTTTACACTTGTGACAGTGAATTAAATCATCTTCCATTTACATATCAAAGTTTCCAAGTTTATTTAATTCGTCTAATATATCAGATTTTGCTTCATAGCCATACGGTACTGTATCGATCTTATTTTCTAGGACAATTCTCTTATCATCTTTAGCGTTCAGTGCCAGCTTGTTTATGGTAACAGTGTACAACTCATGTTTATAACTTTTGATGACTGTCATCTCCCTAAATTCTTCTTTATCTTCGAACAAACATCTCTTCAAGTTTTCGATATTTATTGTTTTTATTTACAACGCTTCTCTTAATCCCTTTGCATCTTACTGGATTTTTGTCTAGATATTTGTACGAGTACATTTTCGATCTCAATCCACAAAATTCTTCTAAAACTTCGCTATTTAACTCATCTTTGAATTTCCCTATTACCTTCTTATTTTTAGTAGTGAAACATTCGTGATCTTTTGGATAATCGCTCGTATCAAAGTCCTCTATATTTTCTTTAATAATTTTAAAAGGATCTCGTTTCAATTCTAGAAAATAACTGTCTGTATCCATGTAACACAGATTCAAATCTGGATCAAACTTCTTTAATTTAAAACTCGTACATTAGCAATTTTGAGAGGTCGAGAACTGAAAATCCTATGTAAATCGGTTTGTTAAATTTAACCTTTTGTTTGTACATGTGACTCGCTATACAGTTGTCGTCAAAGATGTTAAAGCATTTGAAATTTGTTTTTTTAGCTTGTTTCATTGAAAATTCTTCATTTCCAAGCTTAATATCACATCTGTTTTCTCACATTTTCCATAGATTTTCCAAACACTGAGTTGTTCATCAGCTTATAAAAGTCCTTTTTCAAAGTCGCTTGTAGCTTTGGTTCTCATGTTTGTGTTAAAATCAATGTATTCTTTCATAAAAGGCTTCTGATCGAATGCAATAACTCTATTCACATGTTTCAAAATCATACCTTGTTCCAAATAGAACTTCAAATTTCTCGAATGAACAACGTATTTAGTTTTATCCAGTAGAGTTGTGCAAAGTTTGTTTTTAAAATGTTCTGGAGCAAGAGGTAAATCCTTGTGATGTTCGTGTAAATTTGTTGGATATCCAAGATCGACTTCGAGAATATAGCCATAATCTTCGTCGCCAGTGAGTTCCAAAATTGTTTTCTTTCCATTCTGCAGTTGTGTAAGTTTTTTGGATCCATCCACTTGATATCACTAAACGGCAGTTTTTGCATTAGGCCATACCCATAAAGGTTATTAGCATCAAACGTATAACAAATAGTTTTCGGGCTTTGTCTTATCGAAATCTTTCAAATATTTGTTATTTGCTTTAACATATCGCTTAATACACTGAGAAATGCCCCCGCGAATGCCTTTTTCAATCATCAAATACATATTATAATCGTTAATTAGCTGAAGCTCAATTTTCGTTAATTTTAACATTGCGTCCCATGCGAGACTGGGAGCTGTTAGATAGTGTGCCGGATCGAGTTTATAACAATTAAGGCAAATGTTTCTGAAATTTTTCGAATATATCAGCAAGCAATAAAACATCTTGGATATTGTACAAATCAGAGTAATTTCCAAGATTTTTCTCTTTTAATTTGTTCCAAACATTTAAGTAGTGTTGAAAATCTTTCTCTGATATGCTCTCATCTGTCAAAAGTGAATAGAAATCTTGAATTCTCAATTCTTCTGTGTAATCAAGTTTTTCAATACTGTCGATAAATTCATAGGGAAATATTCCTTTTCCAGATAGAATTTTAAAAATCTCGTCGTCGTCATTTGGCTGTCTTTCTATAATTTCATTCAGTCCATCTTGTATAAAATGATTTGTATGTTTGAAGTCTTCTCTCTTTAGATTTTTAGCTAACTTTTCTATAGACGAGGCCATGAATCTGAATGTGTCTACGAAAGAGAACTTTATAAATTTTCTAGGTTTATCATTGTCAAACTCATAGCCATATCCAGAATTTACAGAATAATTTATATATTTTTCATCGGTGTTTGCAATCAAATCAACATTTCCATATTGTTTAGCCAATGCTTTTATGTCCAAATGAGTATCGTAATTTGACATATTGTGGCAGAAAACGGGAATATTCTGAGGAAATTTCAAATTCAGATTGCAACATGCATGAGCTGCGCCTCGAAACTTGCCGGTTAAATGACAATGATCTCTCACTTTATTATAACTCTTATCTTTCCAACTATCAGGAGTAAAACCATACTGAATTGACCCAACATCATAAGCAGACCATTCACAGATATGACAAAACGTTTGAATTTTGATACGAAATTTCTTCTTCTTCTGTCAATTTCATAGGTTTCATGTTCTTAGAATTATATTTTTTCGCTATGTATTTCGATAATTTATTGAGTTCTTCAAACAATTTTGTCCGGGACGTTTTTCAAATCTTCTTCATTTTTGGCACGATAACATATCGGTTTGTACATGCGATTGGTCCACATTCGACACTAAATATAGAGTAAAACCATAAGGGAATGTGCCTCTGAATCTTGGTTGTAGTCGATCTTTGTGGATTGTTCTTGCACGTCGGAATTTTTTCTAATATGCTCTCAAAGTCCATATAAATTACGTACGGATGGTTAAATTTTCTTTTGATAATTAGTAAATTTAGTTGTTTGACCTGGAAATGGCATAATTGGCTTACAAACTTCATGATTTTTACAAATTTCTAAGTGATCTGTTAAATCTCCAGATTTGTAAAAAATGGCTTAAACATCTTCTACACAAAAATTTTCTTTCTTTATGTTTAGACAACTGCGAAGAAACAAGCTTATTTAAATCGGTTATCAAAACATAATGAGATTTATCATCTTGTTTTAACATACAATAAATCAATGTTTGTTTCAGCGTCATATTTTTCAGAAATTTGTAACGGAACAATGTTAATATTTTCATCAAAACTGTAGACATTGATAGACATTGTTGGATACTTATACTTGGAATTGTAGCTTCGTTTTTCAAATATTTGTATATCTTTCAGAGACATTGGATACTCAAAACCTGAAAATATTTCGTCATTTAAAAATTTCTCGTATTGCTTCACACGTTCACAGTCTCTTTCTGGTTTTTCAATAGCACATCTTATTGAGTAAATAAAGCAAAAATCATCTCTATTTTTTATATTTATACAAGCTTTTTTATCTTTGATATTCTTTGGTAAATCGATGTATGATCCTGCATTCATCATTTCGTGTTTGTTAAGGCTCAAAAGTAGTTGTTTACAACTTTTAAATGTCCATCCGGAACCTTTATTTGGATTATTCGTTTGTTCTCGATGTGTTAATTTATTAAATTGCTTAGTAATAAAGTCGTTTACGTCAAAGATTTCGTCTGCTTTGATAGTAAAATACATTAGACATGTTTGCGGTTCACCATTCACTAAAGTTCGTTTCGTATTCACATTCCAAAGAGAGATAGCCCTTCATATTTTTAACATTTTCTTGAAATTTCTCGATTAAACTTTTAATTTCTGACCGCATAATTGAAAGATATTTGTAAATTGACATGGAATTGTCGTTCAAGTTTGTTAAAATGTATTGCTTGAAAAGACCGTGTATTGAGGATAAAACTTCTACATCAATGATATTTTCGGATTTTACTTTAAGAGTTTTATCAATTTCTTCGATCATTTCAGACTTGGTTTTATCGTTAGTACCGATAGCCAACTTTTCAGCTATTGAATAAAGTTTTTCATCATTAAATAGGTCGAGATTTTTCTTTTCAACTTTGAAATTTCTCTTTAATTTCACGTAATTTCTCAATATTAAACATGTTTTCGTGATCGGCAATTTTATTTTCTCTAGCCCATTGTCTTAAATAATTTAGTTCATTATTGTAAATTTGCTTGTTTTTTTCATGACTTTTAGAATTATAATGGCGATCATAGTTTTTTCTTAAAATTTCTATTTTGCAGAACGGACATGATATTTTATCGCGCTCCATTTAGATAGAAAAATTTATTTAACTAAAATGGTGCTTGTAAACCAACGATTGCGCCTCTCACGGCGTGATATCACCACGGATATGACGCAGGCGAAGCGATTATCGTGATGGTCGGTCTGTAGTAGCACACCTCGACTGTCATTGATACACACAGCGCAATCTTTCGGAACTAAAATGTCGGTAATGCAGATTTGCTTTTAAGAATAAAAATTGTGTTCCCGTTTACTATTATAACATTTTCTTTTTCAAAATGTTAGATAATTTTACCTATTTTAAATATGCGTACATTTTGTTACTTGTAATTTTCAAATTATATTTTAAATTAATTTCTTAAATTTTTTACTTCTCGATGGGCTGTTGTATTGTGTTGCTGAGTATATATGTCCGCGAATTCGGTTTGGTCGGTTAGGAAGTTTACTTCTGAACTGTTTCAATGCGAGTGGCCATAGCGGAGAAACACCAAGTTCAGAAGTATTCAGATCGTATTCCGGAAACCATTTCTCTATCCGTATCTCGCTCTTCTCTCTCTCTCTAGCCTGAATATAGATCCTAGCCTATAAACGGCAGAAGTGATCGTGTCATAGGCATAAAAAGAGAGGGAGAGAGAAAGAGACAGAGGGAGGAGAAAAGGTCGACCGAGAAATGGTTTTGCACTTTTTTGACTTTGAATTTTTTCTATTTAAATGGAGTTCTTGAAAGAGTTAAATGATATTGGAGAATGTAAGTTTAAAGAGTATAAGAAGTTAAATGAATTGGAAGAAAGGAAGAAACATAGAATCTTGAATTTGGAGAAAATGAAAAATAAATTCGGGTTTACAATAATTGCCGAGTTGGAAGATTGTAAAGTACACTTGCCGAACAGATTTTTGACTGTTTTTGGATGAAAAAAAGATTAAAGAATTAAACAAAAATGAAAAATTACACTTGGTTGTTACTGGAAAGAAGACTATAAAAGATAAAGAAATTATAACAATTAACTTTGTAGAATAAAGTCTTAACTCTAAAACTTGCAGTCCCTCCCCACGTCATAGTACTGTTTTGATAACCATAGTTGGTGTCTTTCTTCATAGGAATCACATGGAATATTATCTACAGTAATACCTTTTGTTTCACACAAAATGTGGCTATATTCTATAAGAAAAATTCTATAATGCTCTTTAATGAATTGTGTTGATAAATCTTGATATTTACAAAAATTCCTAAGAAATTCATCAATTAAGTCTTGATTATCTTGAAAGAACGTATAATATGGGAAAAATTTCATAAAAAAAACGATGAAAACTCTCTGTTTGTTTATTTTTTACTTTCTTTTCAATATCTTTCGTAATTATATTAAATATGTAATCCCTTACTTTTTTAGTTTTTTGCCGATAGTAAAACACTCCATTAGACGTTTTTTCTGCAAAAGACTTTACAAGTTTCTTTGAATTCTGTATCATTTAAGGAAAAGTATCAACTGTTCTTTAAAATGTTTTGGTAATTCGTTGAACTCGTTAAAATTGTCCTTTCTTTGTAAGTTTTTGAAATGCTAGAAACTGAAGAGAGCTTGGTGAGTTCATGTTGTTTATTTAGTAGAAAAGTTTTTTTATTAAAGTACAGTATGTTTTTAGTAAAAATGTTTTAAATTGATTAAATTTTATTAAGATAAATCCTTTATTCGTAGCAGATTTGACAACATTTTACAAAGCACAGCTTAAGAAAGTAGAAGCTCAGATTTGGTTAATTTTTCATTCCACAGAGTAGATAGTAATGTACCGATCGCTTTTGGAGACGAACGACTGTAGATTCGGTTAATTTTTCATTGAGATTTGCTGTGTTATTTCTCAGCTTCCTTTATGGTACATTGAACAGTATTTTACATTGCTTTTCGGTCGGCTACGAAAGTGCGCCAGGAACCCCATATTACTATCTACTTATATATATATATATATAATATATATATATATATGCTGGAGGCAACTTCATTGTGCTTTGTCTATCCCCTTGACATCGCCCGAACTAGGTTAGCTGCTGACGTCGGCAAAGGTGCAGCTGAAAGAGAATTCAAAACTTGAACTCACAAAATGTCGTGGGTCTTATGCTATAGCCTATGTAATTTATGTTTAGAAATCTGAAGATATCGCAGAACATAAAAAGGTACGTATTAGAGAATCATTTTATGACAATTTTCTTGTGTAGAAGATAATTCCCTTTACATTATTTAAATAAAAACATTGTTTAAAAACTCGCCCCAATCTATGTGCTAATGTCTTTGAAACAAAGTTCAATCTGGATCTGATTACAAATACTGGTACTTCTTAGCTTACGGTATATTTCATATGCCCATTGAAATTTAATACATATGTGGCTACAAAATGTAACCTAATTGTAATATTATTAAAAATAAATAATATATACAACTGATAAATATTGTTTATCCGGTTCATGACAGTACTTCCTAAAAACTGAGCTTACGATTGTGAAATTTGTAACGAAATAAGAAGGCAAGTTACATCAATAATGGTTACATCAGGCTACATCACAGTACTCGAATACCAAACTTTGTACGTATCAAGCTTTATAAAAGACTTGGTAGGGCTGGAGAAATTGGTTAAAGTCAATAGCGTTGTTTCGAATATGTGGTGTTGGGATTATCTGTAATAATATATAACATATTAAAATATTTTTAGCGCTCTTGAACGGCGCAAGATATAAAACAAATCAAAATTAAAAAGTTTGGCATTTGATTGAATTCTTGAATATAATACTTTGTAACATAAGTTGCTATTAAAAATGTTTGGATGTTCGGTTTTTTACGTTTAATAGTATTTAATGCTATTTTAAAATTCTGTACCTGGGAGGTAAAGGGCACTATGTCCATTTTTTTTCAAAATCGGGATATCAGCACCAAGTTTTTCTAAATTGTACGTTTCTTTTTGGGGTAGAAAGCACTAAGTCCAATGTTTATTAATAAGGGAGATAGCCAGTGGAAAAGGGTATTATGTCACTGAGTAGTTGAGAGGTAAAAAGCACCAACTTGTTATAGTGCTTTATACCTCTTATTAAAATGTTAATCCGTAGAGGGAAAAGGCACCATTTGGACATAGTGCTGTTTACTTTTAAACTTTTTGGAAAAGACCTGGTATTAGGTACCATGTGTTTTTGACATGGTGCCACTGAGATGTTTACTGAACATAACCTCAAATTCCATGATATGCATTATGTTAATTAAAAAATGTATGAGATATACCTTGAGTTATGTAAATCGAATAACATCCCTGAAGAAAATATTGCTAAAAACTGGGTGTATCGTGACGTGTTTAACAAAAGGTTCAATCTTTCCTTCAAACTACCTGAAGTTGACCCATGCGACACATGCGATTCCTACCAAGCTAAACTTAAAGGTAATTTGAGTCAGTTAGAAAGAGAGGCAATACAAGCCGAGTGCAAGAATCACATATATGATCAAAGCGTTACGATTTGAAAGCCGCAGACTCAAAAATTGCCAAGGAGGATCCTTCTTATAAAGTTTTGACTGGTGATTTACAGAAGTGTTTACCGACACCTTTAATTACAAGTGGGCTGAGCCTCTACAAAAGAAAACTGTGGACTCTTGACTTTACTATACAATGATGCCTGTGACTCAACAGTTCACTGCTTGATGTGGGACGAAACAAAAGGAGCAAGAGGAGGGAATGAAATTGCTTCAGCTATCATGAAGTGGGGCCTGACAATGTGATTTCAGGTTTAAAAATTGGCTACAAAATTTACCTAATTTGTAATATTATTAAAAATAAATAATATATACAACTGATAAATATTGTTTATCCGGTTCATGACAGTACTTCCTAAAAACTGAGCTTACGATTGTGAAATTTGTAACGACATAAGAAGGCAAGATACATCAATAATGGTTACATCAGGCTACATCACAGTACTCGAATACCAAACTTTGTACGTATCAGCTTTATAAAGACTTGGTAGGGCTGGAGAAGATGGTTAAAGTCAATAGCGTTGTTTCGAATATGTGGTGTGGGATTATCTGTAATAATATATAACAATATTAAAATAATTTTTAGCGCTCTTGAACGGCGCAAGATATAAAACAAATCAAAATTCAAAAAGTTTGGCATTTGATTGAATTCTTGAATATTATACTTTGTAACATAAGTTGCTATTAAAAATGTTTGGATGTTCGGTTTTTTACGTTTAATAGTATTTAATGCTATTTTAAAATTCTGTACCTGGGAGGTTAAAGGGCACTATGTCCATTTTTTTTCAAAAATCGGGATATCAGCACCAAAGTTTTTCTAATTGTACGTTTCTTTTTGGGGTAGAAAGCACTAAGTCCAATGTTTATTAATAAGGGAGATAGCCAGTGGAAAAAGGGCATTATGTCACTGAGTAGTTGAGAGGTAAAAAGCACCAACTTGTTATAGTGCTTTATACCTCTTATTAAAATGTTAATCCGTAGAGGGAAAAGGCACCATTTGGACATAGTGCTGTTTACTTTTTAAACTTTTAGAAAAAGACCTGGTATTAGGTACCATGTGTTTTTTTGACATGGTGCCACTGAGATGTTTACCTGAACATAACCTCAAAATTCCATGATATGCATTATGTTAATTAAAAAATGTATGAGATATACCTTGAGTTATGTAAATCGAATAACATCCCTGAAGGAAATATTGCTAAAAACTGGGTGTATCGTGACGTGTTTAACAAAAGGGTTCAATCTATTTCCTTCAAACTACCTGAAGTTGACCCATGCGACACATGCGATTCCTACCAAGCTAAACTTAAAGGTAATTTGAGTCAGTTAGAAAGAGAGGCAATACAAGCCGAGTGCAAGAATCACATATATGATCAAAGCGTTACGATTTGAAAGCCGCAGACTCAAAAATTGCCAAGGAGGATCCTTCTTTATAAAGTTTTTGACTGGTGATTTACAGAAGTGTTTACCGACACCTTTAATTACAAGTGGGCTGAGCCTCTACAAAAAGAAAACTGTGGACTCTTGACTTTACTATACATGATGCCTGTGACTCAAAACAGTTCACTGCTTGATGTGGGACGAAACAAAAGGAGCAAGAGGAGGGAATGAAATTGCTTCAGCTATCATGAAGTTGGGCTGACAATGTGATTTCAGGTTCAAAAATTGGCTACAAAATTTACCTAATTGTAATATTATTAAAAATAAAATAATATATACAACTGATAAATATTGTTTTATATCATCCGGTTCATGACAGTACTTCCTAAAAAACTGAGCTTACGATTGTGAAATTTGTAACGACATAAGAAGGCAAGATACATCAATAATGGTTACATCAGGCTACATCACAGTACTCGAATACCAAACCTTTGTACGTATCAGCTTTATAAAGACTTTGGTAGGGGGAGGAGGGCTGGAGAAATGGTTTTTTAAAGTCAATAGCGTTGTATTCGAATATGTGGTGTGGGATTATCTGTAATAATATATAACATATTAAAATATTTTTAGCGCTCTTGAACGGCGCAAGATATAAAACAAATCAAAAATTCAAAAAGTTTGGCATTTGATTGAATTCTTGAATATAATACTTTGTAACATAAGTTGCTATTAAAAAATGTTTGGATGTTTTTCGGTTTTTTTTTTTTTTTTTACGTTTAATAGTATTTATTTTTTTATGCTATTTTAAAATTCTGTACCTGGGAGGTTAAAGGGCACTATGTCCATTTTCTTCTTTTTTTTTTTTTTTTTTTTTTTTTTTTTTTTTTTTTTTTTTTTTTTTTTTCAAAAATTAAATAAATCGGATATTATCAGCAACCAAGTTTTTCTAATTGTAAGTTTTCTCTTTTTGGGGGTAGAAAGCACTAAGTCCCAATGTTTATTAATAAGGGAGATAGCCAGTGGAAAAGGGCATTATGTCACTGAGTAGTTGAGAGGTAAAAAGCACCAACTTGTTATAGAATGCTTTATACCTCTTATTAAAATGTTAATCCGTTAGAGGGAAAAGGCACCATTTGGACATAGTGCTGTTTACTTTTAAACTTTTAGAAAAGTCCTGGTATTAGGTACCATGTGTTTTTGACATGGTGCCACTGAGATGTTTACTGAACATAACCTCAAAATTCCATGATATGCATTATGTTAATTAAAAAATGTAAATGAGATATACCTTGAGTTATGTAAATCGAATAACATCCCTGAAGAAAATATTTGCTAAAAACTGGGTGTATCGTGACGTGTTTAACAAAAGGTTCAATCTTTCCTTCAAACCACCTGAAGTTGACCCATGCGATACATGCGATTCCTACCAAGCTAAACTTAAAGGTAATTTGAATCAGTTAGAAAGAGAGGCAATACAAGCCGAGTACAAGAATCACATATATGATCAAAGCGTTACGATTTTGAAAGCCGCAGACTCAAAAAATTGCCAAGGGAGGATTCCTTCTTATAAAGTTTTGACTGGTGATTTACAGAAGTGTTTACCGACACCTTTAATTACAAGTGGGCTTGAGCCTCAACAAAAGAAAACTGTGGACTCTTGACTTTACTATACATGATGCCTGTGACTCAACAGTTCACTGCTTGATGTGGGACGAAACAAAAGGAGCAAGAGGGAGGGAATGAAATTGCTTCAGCTATCATGAAGTGGGGCTGACAATGTGATTTCAGGTTCAGCTGTTCAAGATATCACTTTATGGACTGACAACTGTTATGGTCAACACAAAAACAAATCTATGATAAAAACCCTTAATCAAAAGTTTTTGCTCAAAGGTCATACGCATATGGAGGCTGATACTTTTCAACGCTCTCATAGAGAGAAAAATAAAGAAAGTTAACAGTATGAGCATATTGACACCTTGGGACCTGGCAACAATTGGTGCGGCAAACTTCTTCAAAATACTCTGTATTTAACATGGAATTAGAGGATTTTAAAAACTTTGAGTCCTTGCTAAAAGGCAAAGATTCTCCGTTTGTGTCCAGGAAGTAAATGATATTGACAAAAACACTGTTCTCATGTCACATTTTGTACACATACAAGCCAGACAAGAAAACATGGGTCATCTCTTCTTCAAAACTTCATTTGACGGAGATTTTTCAGAAATGAGTTATGTTCGATCCCGTAGAGGACAAGAACTACCGTTCCCGGAAACTCTTCTATTAGTATCACACCAGAGACTACCAATAAATGTAGCAAAATACAATGATCTGATAGCACTACTGCCAATACTCCCAACTCTCCCAACTGTGTGCCATGACTACTTCAAAAATCTACCGAGAAGCAACAACGCCTCCATGTACCCAGAAGAAGAACCCAGAAGAAGACTCTGATTAGTTGGCACTATTTTGGAAATACAGTGTTTATTTAATTTTGAGTTGCTATGGTAACCAGTTAAGTACTATGAAGTATTAAAACTGTAAAAAATTCACATAATTAAAACTCTATGTCCTTTTCATTTCTAACAATCCGCTACTTTTCTCACAAGGTAAAAAGCACCACGTCCAACAAGTTTTTTAATAAAATATTTTAAAATAGGTAAATGACTGTTTTTTTGTTTTAAAACAGTTAGTTTTAAATAAGACAATAAGTTAAAATATCAAATATAAAAAAATCAATTTAGTATTGAATATAAATGATAAGATTATAACATTTTATATTGAAACATTTTTTTTCAAACTGTTTCTCCTAAAAAAGTAACAGTTTTGTGACATAGTGCCCTTTGCCTCCCAGGTACAGAATTACAAAAGGATTTTAAAAGTTACGCCACTTCATATTTCCTGATGGGGTATATTAGATATATCATACAAAAAATAATTGTTTCCTAAGGGGAAGGCAGCAGAATTTACTGTTAAATTAAAGACATTATGTCACACTGTCTAGGAAGCTAAGAGGGAGAGGGAAGTTCCACTGCAGATGCCGGTGGATAACACTGCGCTGAGATGAGTTCCAGTTCTTGCCACTTAAGTATTTAGGAGATAAGGGTAATTTAGTAACCGAAAAAGGCTTATAGTAGACTCATACCACATGGACATAGAATCAGTGGTAAATTTTTGAAACAGTTTAAGATCCACGTGCAGTCTAAAAAGTTAATTTATTAGTAACCGCTAACTTGATATTTATATTATTGATATACAAAAATTGTTTTTAAATCTAAAAAATGTGTTATAAATTAAGTTGCATATTTGAGGAGTTGTAAACCTTCACTACACTTTATGGCTTCTAAATAAGGGATGAATTTATTCATTTTTAACCGGTAGTATGTTTTATTTTGTAAGAATCTATTCCATTTCATTTTCCATAAAATTTTAATTATTGCACCTACCATTTCCTTTTTCTGTTTTAAGGTTTTATGAAGCATAATAAAACTTTTATTCCTAGGAAGCGCTGAGATACTGATTAGGTTCAGTGTTGCGCTTCTGATACTTCTCGGTAGCTAGTGGCTTGATTAAGGGCGCCCCTCATTTGTCTACGCATTTCGCATCGAACATAAAATATTTTGCCATGTGCGGGTGACGTCAACTAAGAAAATTAGGTTTTCAATGAGCTCAAACTTTAACTTAGGATTGAGAGACAACGAAGGTAGAATCTTCACTGCAATTCCGTTTCAAAATTAATAGAAAAGAACGGTTTTTTGGCCTGAATTTGATTGGATTCTGAAAGGATAAGTTCACCTTGTCACTTAACACGCCTTTCAGGCCGATAATATTGTGGTCCACCAATTTAATAAGTTGGCAATGGAAAGAAAAACTGTATTTGAAATTTTACAGCACGACGTATAATAGTGAAAAAGCTCTTTATGAACACATTAAATACAGTATTGGTTTAACCCACATACAAAGAACGTTTTACATACAAAGAATTGTGTATAGGTAAACACCAGATATAATAAAATTCGGGATAGTCAACACGGGTTTTACATTGTGGCGTTTACGCCTTTAGGTAGTGCAATGGGTACAGCCAATGTTTTCTTTAACCAACGATTCTTTTTTGATATTTTTTATAATAAAAAACATGTTTTCCAGATTTGAACACCTCTTTCTAGTATTAGCATAAAAATTGGAAGGCCATAATGGATGTTATAAATTTACAATTTTCTCTCTATTATCTATTAAAATTTGAATACTCATGTGCATTCGCTGGCAGAGAAGGTTACTTACACTAGCCAAGCTGTCACCACACTTATAAATCTGGCATATTTTTAGTTACTTAGTCATCAGATCAGTGAAATCTGAAATATTTTATCGAGTTAAAACATTAAAATCTTTTTTATATATATATTTGAAAACTTGATTCCAATATTGTTCATTAACATATAAAAACAGTAGACGTGTATGCCTATCAGAGCACGTAAGCACAGCCAGTCACAATGTTCTAGTCTTAGGTTTTAAGGGTGGTAGCACTGTTTAGCACGAAACTTTTATATACAGGACAGAAAAGATGCCAAGAAAAATAAATTTGAGATTGCTTGGAACAGTAGAGGATTTACGCACTTATCTCTTGAATTGCCAAGCTTTATTTTATTTGAAAAAACGATAGTATGTTAATTAATTACTAACAATTTTCATTGTTATGTTTACTGAACGTAAAATCTACGTATACTCGATAAATTAAGAGACGTGGTTTAAATTTTTATTACGTTTAGTATACAACAATATAATATATTGTTTTAAATTTATTGTTAAAGTATCAACACGTATAACACATATATTTATATTTAATAGATACACTGCTGCTATTTATAAATAACTAAAAATAAATAGCTATTTGTTTCGTCTTATTCTAGATAAGAAATAATCTCTTAATTACTTAGTTTTCTAGTACGAAACAAATATCAGTAAGTTATTTATTGTATGTATTCCAAATTTTATTATATATATGAAACACGAAGTGCTTAAATGTTCTAAGTGTTTAAAGCAAACACGAATACAAATTATATACGAATCATGTTCATTCATCGTTAATATTTTCACCAGAGTGTTTTGAAACAGCACAATAAACAGAGATATTATAGTTCTTCACCTAATTAATCTTTAGCTTCCAATACTAGCCGACGGCGACGGCCGAAAAATCAAACATCGCTTGACGTAAAGCTTACTGTAAACGCTGCACGTTAATTAATAAGTATAAATGTTATTTATATGGATCTTTTTAATAGTTGCCTCAGTAAAATTACAAACATATACTTTAAAGAACTTTTTTTCTCGTCTTTATCTTAAAACGTTTAAGTTCATATTGAGGTTGCCTTTTATTCTTAGCGTTACTCGTAGAAAGTAAGTTAGCTCTAACGCTAAGGGTTAAAGTGTTAATCCTCCAGAGTGGCAGACCAATGTTTGCCTCTGTACAAGCTTATTGATTTAAATATACTTTCATATAAATAAAGCTTTCATAAATATCCCCATGTTGCATAATGATTTTATCAAAAAGAATAGTTATTTCTTATTTACAAACACTCAAAAAAATAATTGCTTTTAAATAGAAATTAGAAAAAAAATATTGAACACTACAGACAAACTAGAATTATAAAAATATCATAAAAGGTTTGCTATCTTTTCATTAATAAACAAACGTAGGCTAAAGAAGTAAGGAAATCTCAAAACAGTTGAAAACTTTTAAAGCAAATATTTATTAAGAATAGACATCATTCTACATAAAGAAGAGATTAAAAAATATAATGTGAGAAATATATTGAAATAATTATATAATAGTACGAAATTTTTAAATGGAAAGGAATTCTCTAATAGACGTCTACTTACTACTACTACTACTATATAATATAAATTTAAACTTATATGTATAGGTTTTGATTTTTTGTGGAAACTGCTTGAATGAAATGACCAATACATGTTTAAAAAGTCATTTTAAATAAATTATTATAAAATTTGTCAAACGAAGGGACTCGTTAAGGGAAAAATTTTGCATTTAAGTTCTTTCTGAAAAAATGTGTAGTTTTTTAATTGGAGTCAGTGCTGACCCATTGGTTTCTTGCTTCAGGGTGCGTATATTGTTCTAACATAGCATTTGTCAGGGTAGTTATCTGACATGCAAACACATCAAAAAGACAAGTAAACGGACTTTTCTTCACGTCTTAAGTTAGTCAAATCATAGTAATATTAGATTGATCCAACCGATTATCTTTAGGTAGATCCTTTCTTTTTGAAAAAATTTAATAGACTAAAATTGTGCATTATTTAGACATTATATATTTCTAATTATTGGAGTAAATTATTAATAATATTTTGTAGTAAAATGAAGAATTTCTAATCTAATTGTACTGTTATAGAGTTTCTATAGAAACTAAATACTTAACTCGATAATTAGTCGTGTTTAACCGTTTTGAACATAATCTTAATTAAAAGGTTCCTCCAATGTTTAGCACTCGTCATAACGATTTTATACCCACGGGACGTAAAATTCTT
The DNA here is from genome assembly GCF_021130785.1 of Homalodisca vitripennis. Lineage (NCBI taxonomy): Eukaryota > Metazoa > Arthropoda > Insecta > Hemiptera > Cicadellidae > Homalodisca > Homalodisca vitripennis. The sequence goes on from NW_025783541.1 coordinate 28,362, forward strand.
ATCATATCAAATCCTAATATGCAAACACTTATAATAAATAATATTTACACATCTCTCAATACAGCACATTGTGCCCTTGATTGATTTGGTAGAAGCAGTGAGGAAATTATGTGTTAAATCGAAGAACATATGAAGTAAGCTCTATATTTATATTACTTAATTTCAACCGAGAATAGAATACATTTCATTTTAATATCAACCGGTTTGTTACATAAAAATTTTCTTTTCTTGTCTAAATCCTACTCGGAATAGACAAATTATTTTTAAAATATATAATCCTGAATACCTTAAACGCTGTTATAAATTTAGTAAAACTGAAAAAGTTATCAGTGAAACTTACGAGATCTAACATTATTGTCTTGTCGC